>NC_057781.1:2172044-2482098 GCF_014825855.1 Bombus pyrosoma
AGTAGCAATAACGATGCTTTTTATATTCTGACATTAATTTTCTCTTAGATTTTTTCGAGTATTATAAATTTGTTTAATAAAACTTAATAAAGTCTTACGGTGGTCTGTTGAGAAACATATTGGAATCTAGGCCCGATGGAAATTATCTTGTGACTAATCGAATTTGCGATCATACAACTGTCAGAAGCACATTTCTCTCACATGCTAGTCATTAATCTCAAGCATCGCTATTAATAAGATACGGACATCCTCTCGAACTTGAAACATTCGCAAAAATTGTGACTTTTTTTCTTATACTTAACGATGTCGAACCTTGACCATGATCGGATTAGTTTCTTATTATACTCCAAAAATTAGATATCAATATTACAATTTGCATTTCTTTTGATCTATTTAATGATCCCGAGCCTCGACCGCAATCAGATTAGTTTCAAGTTTGCATCTTCTTTCTTTTACTTAACGATTCCGAGTTTTGACCACAATCGGTCTAGTTTCTCACTATACTCTGAACTATTTTCTACTGACAGCACCCAATCTTAGAGGATCTAGCGTTACAGATATCTATTGCGTTCCGATGTCGGCAGGTATCGTGTTTTACCCGCGTGTATTATGTTACACGCAAAATACCAACTGGTTGTAAGCGATGAATCGAGTCGACAGTGGTTCGATCCTCACCATTGACCTTGGCCAACGACATCAGCGCTCATTTGCCGATAAAAGATGGCATTCGACAGTCAACGACCGGCAGAAAAGCGGTCGAACTAGTTTTGTGTATGCACGAATCATGGCCTACTGGTTTCACCAATGTCAAGTGCTCGACGAACTTCGGTCGAAGACCGGGTCCCTCTTGCTTAATACCCGCTTTAATGGATTCTCTGCTCTGGCGTTGTTCGCCTTCGAATCTCTTTTCGAAACCGGTGCAAGAACCTTGAACTTGCTTCGACGTCAGCGATTCAATGTCATCCGAATTAAACAGCGGTACATAAACGAGCTTGGCGTGGGCGTCAAGAAATATAAAAGAAGAAATAAAAGAACTAGAAGAAGAAACACTGCTATTTTTTTAAGGAGATGCGTCCAAGTACGGCGGATTGTCCGGTAATCAACTTAATTAAGCAACTAGAGTTTCGTATGGTTAATGAACCCATGTCGAGACGTAATTTATGCCCGACCAAATGAAAGCAGGCGAACTTTTGATGCGTGGAATGGACGCTACGCGTTGTAATCGAGACACGCTCGGTTAATTGAAAACAGCTCGTTGGTCCAAATTCAGGGGTAACGCACTATAATTAACTGTCGCGTCGACGACCAGGAATTTTTCGTTGGTTCCTAGGAAGTTCGCGTAACTAATCGATGCTAACGGAGCGTCCACGGGGATTGCGACTCTCGTGAATTATTTACACGTCGGTAATTTCAATCAAACGGTACACGTGGGATTCGATTACTGAAAATCCAGTGGAACATCGATGGTTAGTTAACTAATGAATCGTTAATCGGTGGAACAAGGAGGGAAAACGGATCGTTATTTTGTTCCACTTTTTCTGTTTCTTCGTGACCGCGCTGTTTTCCCAACGTACGCTTAACTAATTTTCAGACCTTTATGGAAACTATATTGGGAATGGTACGCGCAATAAAAACAAACGTTCTTTCTTAATGATTCTTTGTTTAAACCGACTCCTTACTTGGCTAATGGAAGTCTTTTATCAATCTTTTAACCTGGAAATATAAGTTTATCTATCACTATCCAATTCCTTCAACATAATAATTTCTTTATTAAAATATTTCCTGGTTTTTACGTATCGTTTCGTTTCTGTTAAAAGTGAATTATACCATACGATTCACAAGGTTTAAACTCAATATAAAAAATTAACTTTATTAGCTTTTAATCCCGTGGCTATATAAATGATGTATTATTTAAAGAACAGCTCAATTAACAAATTAATTGGGAAACTTAGAAGGAAAGTGACACACATGACAAAATCTTTCATTTGAGGAAGAACTACTAATAAATTTACATTTGAATTAAAAAAAGACTGTGTTTTCATGAAAAGTTGAAGACTCATAGTAAAATTCTCCAAACAAATACAAATATCAAAACCATTCTATATGTATAATTTGTATTGCAAAATTACCAATTTATCTCTGTGAATGTCCTGATAGTTTCAGTACTAACACTTTGCTGCAAACGCTGCAAACACTACAAAGAGATTTTATCGCACGTTTCAGACAAAGAACAATAACAGAGAAGTGCAAACAATTCGGTCCCCTTCTCGGTGTCGAGTATGTTACTGGCGAATAGAACGAGCTAATTGTTCGCAAAAGCGGAAGGAAGGTACGTGAACGGTTTGATCACCGAAACGAACGAGTTTTCACTCGAAGTTCTTCCGTGCAGATACAAGGATCGAGGCCACGTGAAAGGCCTTTTGTGCGTTCTTTAGAGACAGTTCACGAAACGCAACGTGCGTTTGTTTCCCTTAAGTTCTCCTCGTGTATCTGTATATATATCGTGTTATACAAGTTTTAACCTTTATGTGACTGCAGTGACCTAGCGCACCTCGTCTCAACGTTTACTGACCTTTAACGGTACTTTTATCGTTAATGAAGTCAGTAAATTCTCATTGTAATCTCAAGAGTTGTTCTGCCACTATGTTCAGCTACGTTCCTGTCTGCTCGAGGGGAATTAAACACAGAGACAACTCGTCCCTCCGAGCGTTCCCACAGATGAAAACGTAATGCGGCTCAATTGCAGACATTTGAATCAATTTGCGCCGATTTACCTGACTTCTTGCGAACAGTCGTTTCTAGGCCATACCTTGCACCGGAACGCTAGGTGGTAGACCTCGTGCTTTCTTAATTGAACTCTAATGGATGATGAATGAACGATCGATGCAATTCTTGCCAGAGATAAACGTTTCTAACGTTACAACTATGGAGAAGAAAATTGTCAATAGTCTTTGTATTGAAGAGCTTTTTGAAAATATGAATTACAGATCGATCGCAAGTATATGTAGAGGAGGCATCGGTATCTTTCTCCGATTTTTATTTATTTTGTAAATGAGCAAAACGAACGAAGTTCTTTAGTAGCCATTATAATAGGTATTCGTGCAAATTCATATTTTATATATTCCTCTGTGTTATGTGCATACGTACTGTTGCATCTTCAACGTTCGCACAAATGCATAAAGATCCACAATCTAATAATCACCAATCCAAACGTAGCTAATGTTAAAAAACTGAAACTTCCAATACCTAGAATAGGTTCGATTTTTCAGCTTATCTTATGGGCGCTTTTTCTAAAAAGTTCCTCGATTAATAATGATATCTCTTATATTTTTAAGTATATTTCTTTCATTTTGTTTTCACCTTTCGCTCGTGTCGCAATGCTCTTAGCGGCACACCAAGGGAAAAGATTTCCAGAGGTATTAAATATTACTGAACCTTAACAGAGATACATTTTCGGTGTTTCTCTATCTCTGACCGTTCTGCGTAAAATATGACACAAATTACATGGCTTCAAGTGGAAGTTTACATCAGAGACACGTGACTGAAAACGAAATGAGACGAAAATTCAGCAAATTTCATCGGCTTAAGATAGATAAGCATCAAAAAATTTCTATAATGCTAACCACGTATTGTAACTGGCCAAAATTTTTGTGTTCTTTGATCATCAACAGGGCGTGTGACTCGTCAAAGAATACGTGACATGCGTACTAATTCTCTTAATTTTCTCTTGAACCAATGTTATTTTAATTCGTCGACCATGATGATATACAAAACGTATCGCGTGTAAACTTGACATTTGATCAATGAACGAAACGCAAATCGATAATTATAGACACACGTTCTATGACAGAGTAGAAGAAAACGTGTATCTGATATAGAGAAATGGAGCAAACATAGAAGGCAATAGAATATCTAGGGCATCTTGTCCAGTGAGCAAGCGAGCACATGACTAGCATGAAAGTTTGCGAATTAGAAGCGTACGTAACTGGAATTTGATTACGTTTCGTGTACTTGAAGCAAGTTGAAAGTAAAAGGCATGACTAGGAGCTAACCTAGCTCGCTGTTACCGGACTGCAGCATCGGACTGCTCGAGCTCGTGGAAAACTTACGGAGGAATATTTAGAGAATCTATAAAATTGTTCGTATAATTCAAATCACAGCGAATATATTAGAAAGAGAAAATTTTTTTATACTTACTATAATTTCATTTTAGTTTATACTATCAATTATTTCATATTCCTAAAACACGAATTAATAAACGCTCTTCAATTGCACAAAAATAGTGGAATAGTTAAAATTTAAATAGAGTTTTAAAATAGAATTTAAAATAAAAAAGACATTTTCTACAAATAAAAACAAAATTTTATCACACTTCTATGTAAGAAGGACGGAGAGTCCCAATAGTATTTCACACATAATCGTCGCTATTATTCAACTGTATACTCTCGTCAATATTCACGTCACTGATTCACGTAACAAGATTAACCGATGCTATAGGAAATAATTTATCTATATACAAAGTGACTGAACATACATTCATAATCTCGACGACGACAAAAACGAACGGACGCGATAAATTAAACAGGAAGCGAGGAGTCGGTACGACGTCGATTTACAGCGCACTTCGTGTCGAGTATCGTCCCCTGAACGTAATATTATCATCTGTCGCGATGTTTCGTGCATTCAGGTTCGATATGTCGAAGGATGACTTTCTCCTCGCATATTCACGTGCGGAAGAAGAGATCGCTTCGTCCGATGGAAAAAAAGTGTTCGCATCCAGGAACTAGAGTGTAATTCCACTAGATAGAACAAGTTTCACTTTGCATCTCCTAGCTTCTTCGTCAAATATTTCTGACGTAGGAATTCATCTTGAAATTATGTGGGAAACTTATGGTAGAATTAATTAAAACAATTATCATTTTACGATTGCTTTGTATAATTGAATCAATTTCAATTTTTGTAAAAATTGCAATATTCGACATACTTTTCCTTATGAAGTTAATCAACAAATCAAATTAAGAGCAAATTAAGAAGAATTATGTTTCTGAGTAGCACAAATAGTACAACAACATCCATATTTCTGTGTAACCTTAAAACAGTGGCCATAATTAAATTCATTATTTGTTGCCTTGGCAGAACACAATGCTAATGTCAAAAATTCCGAAAGTCCCTTTGTTTTGTATAGGCTTAAAGAAAAAACATCCACCAATTAATTGCATTCCCCTCCACGCGATTTCCTGTCGATCCCGTACGAATAAAACCGCGAATAAACATTATTTCGTATAATTCCAGCTCATAAATATTATCGATCAAGTTCCATGCGGTGGTGGAAGAATGTTGCCAAGGCCGCGAAATATTTCGCGCGAAAACATTGCATTGTTGCCCGAGTAAATGAAGTTCGAACAAAAGTTAGGATAAAATAGTTAATCTAAGTATTTTACGTTCCTGATGTTGAGTTCTTTTCGATTCTGTCTGAAAGGTCTGGTTTCGGAAGGTTCGTATTACTGCAAGATAGATAGTTTATACAATGGGAAATTCACCAATTTTCCAAATTATCTATTACTTTTCGTTCGCTTATTAGGAATTTACATTCAGATAGATAGGTTGAATCGGCAAAAGTGCAATTAAATAACATTAAATAAATTTTCGTTCTAATAAGTAAAATTCTACTGTATATAAATCGACATTCTTTCGTTCACCACGTGACCCCAATTATATCGAATGGATAGAAAATTTTGTTAGAACACTGTATTCCGTAAATAGAGCACATAGCTGTGGATTTGCGTAACCTTTGGTTTATTGTTATACCGCTTTCTTTTCACGGGGGATATCGCCTTCTATCTCGTTCAATTTCGCCGTTTAATCGACGGTAAATTTCTTCGCTCTATCGCCAATGGATAACAGCTTCGAGTCACGGTTGTATCGCTGTATTCGCTATGGTACAACGAGGGCAACAGCAATAACTGAAAACGATGGTTAGTAACCGCACGAGCTATAAGGCGGTATTTTACGACGATAAATAAAGGACACGACACACTATTCGTTTAAGTGACAATTTTCACGCCCACTGAAACGCGACTTTCGCTGGTCCAGAACTTCTCACTTTCGAGCAATTGAGCTGCACGCGACTATCGAACGAGAAGTGTCTGATCATAACGATACTCAATCTACTGTCAAAGATTACTAATCGGTATGCATATAGTTGACGACGAAGAACTTTACTTTGGCGTTAATTTATACTAGAACTAGTGATTAGAATGATTAATTCATAATTTCTCATGGATCATATTTATAATAATAAATTTTAGGATTTTTAAGAGAGGAGAGAATTTAACTAATTCATTGTAAAGTATGTGCACGGATAAAGTTTCCCTTTTCGTTGCATTGTGCACCTTTTCACATATCATCAATTTTTAATTTTTTAGTACAAGTTTTATATTTCAATCGCTGGTGGATACAGTGGATTGAGATTTCATACTTTCGACGTAAATTAAACGAAAGTAATTGTGCAACGCAGGATTCGTTTTCTGACTCAAGTTCTTGTTTTTTTTTTTTCGTTGAAACTGACACGTTTATGGCTTAATCGAATTAAATTGTTATGAGTCTCGAAGCTTTTCAATTAGATGTTTTCTACTACAGCATCTTTTGTACTTGTCACTGCAGAACTTTCTAAGAGATTTTATTCCTACGTCTTGTCGTCGATTTCAACATCGAAATCTTGGTGCTATCTTATTCGACGTACTTCGCTGACAAGTCCACCAATAGAACAGCAAGTACATCTTTCACATTTCTATCATCCTTTTCTTTCTTTTATCTTCTACAAAATTTCTTCCAATCAGGCGCTGATTGATTGTATCTCGAATTCAAATCCATCCACGGAAATTCCGGAACACTCAACTTTCCAAATTTTAGATAGGTATCTAATTATTTTTGACAGGTTGTCTCGTTTAAAATCCGGGACGACACTAAATCCACTATGAATAACCTCCTAAAACTTCTCAAACGACGGATGTAATCAATTAAATTATCCATTCATTCGCCAATTTCTCTCTAATTCGAAACTGATTACCATTTATATGGTTTACTAAAGGGAAAAAGAAGAAGAAAAAAGAATTATCGAGTAATTCTCAGTACTACACGGGCTGACCATCGATCATTGTCAATAGTAATCTTTCACATCGACTGTATTTGCGATAATTGCATTTCTTCGAATTTTTCAAAACATATTATTTCCCGTTATAAATGACAATCGCACATCTGCTAAATCGAATCATCGTGATGGCAAAAGGAGCTGACACTCATTCTATCCGTGACTAAGAGAATGTTGTTGACTATCGAACATGCAAATCATCGAAAGGGGAAAAATTGAATTTCCGCTGGAAATTCCGATTGAGAAAGTCTTTCGCCTTATGTCTCATGCATCTCGTACGTTATGGATTTATTACGTTGCGAACAAGTTACGTTCCAACCTATCACATCGGGTCAGGGATATAGACAATAATCAACGTCGTCTGCCGTTCAACCGCAGATACAAGATCCGCTAGTGTAATACAAGTCGTCGTGAAACCGAACGTGTTTCACACGCCAGTGATTTCCTAGCGGTGACTGTTGTCACGCAGAATGATCCGAGAAAGAGGTTGAAGAAATTATGGCATGAGTTATTCGTTGGAAGAAGAAGTGGTGGTTTGTTAATAGAGTTCGCGAATTTTTGTTAAAATCAAACTTTTTTATGCATTTCCTTATTTACTTTAAAGATATCTTATATTTGATATTTGTATGAAATACTTATTTTATATTTGAATGAAGTTTCTGGTAATACTTGGGATTCTATATGATTATGTAATTAAACGTAACAGAAGAAAGACGTGGTAAGTCCATTTTCATTGATTTTAATGCTATATTCTGATCAAAGTAAAATATTTTAACACAAGATTAAGAAGGGGAGCAATCTGTTTGATCCAGAGATAAGTATTCTGAAAATATGTAGGTGATAAACTTTAAAACTTTTCCTGACAAACCAATGATGCAACAAATGTCCCGACAATCCATATTTTTTAAATATTCAAGAGAGTAATAAAAACACATATGCCTTACATCAAATAAGAAAATGGTATTGGAACGGGCAATAACATAAGATCTTTAGACGATATATTCAATTTAAAGATTGTATCCATATAAAACAACCATAATGCACGACACACAAATACAACTGAGATACAAATACAACGAGATTTTAAACGCTTAATAAAGGGAAACATGACTTATCATATATGCCTTTGTGTTCTTCAATTATTAGTCCAACCTTAATACTTATCTCGAAACACTTTACAATATAGGAACACACGTAAGTAAGTGCACATTGCAAATTTCAACGAAACGACGTAGTTATTTCTTTGGAAAGCGTTGGATGCGTAATAAACATGCTGTTGGCTAATACGATCATTGCTGTAATTATGATTTCATTGATATCACCGACGCAATCGCGTCGTACATACACGAAGCTCCATGCATAACGAAGACGTTGGTATATCGTAAGACATCTTCGTTGACGATTATAATATTAAGAATAAAATCGTGCGAAAAACTGAACGCGTGGCAAAAGTGCAAAAAAATTGTCGCGTGTTCTCACGTGTAAACACGTGTGTGTTTTAATCTGTATAAACTGGGACACGCGGAATAGGATGAGGCTATTCAAACACGAACTTCTCGCGATCTCTCAATGTTTCGAGCGAAACACGCATGTTTCTTCGCGCTTATGCATTGCGCTGCATGTGACAAATCTGTTTTCACTTTGAGGGTGTATATTAATTAACGCGTTACGTTAATATCTTCCGTGATTCTATCGTGAACTTCGTTTTAACGAAATGTAGTTGTATATTTGGTAGAAATCCACGATTTCTGATGTCAACAATTTGTAATGTTGTGTCAATTACGTTGATTGGCGGCCGATTCTTGTATTATATTTAGCGAAACGCGCGTGAAAATTCAGTAATACGTGGGTAGAGATTAAAAATGAGAAAGTGAACAAGCACCTACTAAGTGTCTCCTTGGTGTCGTATTTCGTTCTTACTTCAGTTTCTTCTCTGTCGCTCGTTAATTTCATTGGTCAAATTTCTTAGATCGTTGGAGAAAGTTAAACACCTAGTAGATGTAATTGTGTGACATCGGAAGCGTTGTACCTCTGTGAAATGGTGCGTGTGTAACATTGTTATAATTAGGCTAACGTTTTTCGGTAGTGAATAGCCTCGTTATCTATACTACAAAGCAATAAATCTCTCTTTTCTGTGAAAACCTATACAGCTAATGGGTACCTCTTCAATTAGTCTTCCTCTTTCAAGAATTATCCACGTCTTTCTCCGTGAAAGAAAATTTAATTGATTTTAGTCGCAATGTTAACGTTATTAAACTGTAATATCTCGCATATATCAAACAAACGATTAAGTTGACACATGGTGTATACATATATATAATATATATACCATAAGTATATAGAATCAGATCCACTATCGCGTACTGTATCTGTGAAATGTATCCTGAAAGACCAAGTGTCTACTTCCTTATAACGCTGTATTTCTCAGCTTACTAAAGTAATTAAAATAAACGAACATGTGATCGAACTCCATAAGCGAACGCGATAACATGTACTACTTATACATAATAATGTTCTACTAACTGAATACTAATTATATTAGGTTGTCCGAAAAATGTCTTTTTTTTACAGACACGTCTTTTACAACGATGCATCTTTATACAAACATGAAACCTAATCTGTCGAACGTTGAGATCTTTATTTTGATAGAACAAAATGGATCATATGTAATTCGATAAAATAATATAAAACGGAAAATATTGTGCTTCCATTATTTCCTTATAAAACGAAAGAAACTTTTCGGACGACCTAATATATAATTCAATCTTTCAGCATCGATATTCCAATTAACTCATGATCTACACTTTCAAGATCGAATATCTTTTTACCCCGTGGGGAAATTATTTTCGATTAATTATTAACGATCAATATTTCATCCCTTAATTATTAGGTAGGCCAGAACGTTCATTTGACTATTTAGAGACTTACAAAAAAATTGTTTATCAAATGCATAATGCTGATAAAATGATTGGCCTCTAGAAAACATTCGGATATTACTTAGTAAAACATTACTTTTATAATTTTCCATTTGCAGCCCTTGAAACTCTTCATCCACGGTTCTGATATTCTCTTAGCACAAGATTGAATTATTTTCTGTCGTGATACTTCTGAGATACACGTATGACATCTCAAAAAATGGAGAAGGACTAGATAGAAAATTTTAGCTAAGAAGAGCAACATAATTGTAGAATGCTGTCTTATGTAACATCGAAAGGAATAAATAAAACGTAAAAAATTCAAAGCGTGATCTAACTGCCAATATTTACAACGATGCCAATATCAGAAGCAAAGAAGCATACAAAGATATAGGAGCGTAGCTTCCAACTGACCGCAGCGACACTTTTACTCGATAGCCTAGGCTGAACTTTCGAGTTCACCGCAAACGAAATAAGAAATCCCGATCAGGCGGTTACGGCATCGCGGTCGAGGAAGCGCATTCAGGAAGCTGTTAATGGTTAGAAACGTGTGCACAGAAGCGCGAGAAACGCAATGAGGCATGCACTTTGACATATCGAAATCTAGATACAATTCGACGCGTGCGAAGGGTGTGGTGGATGCCGGATAAACCTTAGCAAGGATCGAGGACGTCGGGTCGCCACTTTCCCGACCTCGTCATGCTGTCTCCGCGTTTTACACACTCTCGTGTGCCGTTCCTTGTGCCTACAAAGCTAACTTCCCACTCCCTCGAACGACGTAGGTGCTATACCACGGACAATAGGCTCACCTAACTCGATTTCGTCTCCTTTTTCTCCGTTTTGCTTTCTTTCTTTCAATCTCTTTCTTCCGTTCCCTGTAGTCAATGCAAATGGCACAGGATGTGACGAAATTGCGAGCCTACACCACTAATCGACCGATATCAATAGTTATTTATTTATTCAGCTCATCGTTATTCGTATCGTTGGAATATTTACTTGAATATGGTTTTCAATTTCAATAATTACTACGATATATCTGTCTCTACAGTCAGCTCATATTTTTGTGAATAAAATTAAATAAATGCAGTATGAGGAGAAATTTGTTTCATTATCGTACTTGTTGTTATTACACAAGAGTATTTGTTATATGGAGTTGATAACTTGTAACTCGAAAAGCTCGTAAAATTTCACTAATAATATTAATTCAGAGAAGCAGGCAGATTTAGGCGATAGAATTATGTATACATATAATGGAACATTCACATTCTAGATACTCCACTTTTGATAACAAATAGAACGCACATAAATCTCTTTCCTTTAAATTTTCCGCCGCCGTTGGTGTAGCTTTCCATTCCACGAATATATAATTTCTATACTAATTATTCTATATATTTCTATTATTCGTATTAAACTTGTATTCTTATCGAAACAAGATCTGGACAACGCGAATAATATATCAGTAAGCAATTTCAGATAAGATGAATAAAGGCGTGGAAGAAAATTAATGCGTAAAATTTTCTAATCTCACCAACACGATGCCGTATATCGAACATCGTGATTAAAGTTATTTGACAAGTAGAGCGAGTGAGCATTTATTTCTTTTTTTTTTTCAGATTCCAGAACGAACGGTTTTCTAACCGCGGCGTAGATGTAGTGGCGCAAATGTTTCACATTTGGTTTTGCTTATTAGAATGTCGTCCAAGCGTGTCGAATAAACGGCTGATTGACTACATGATATTGCAGCAAGCATGCGTTTTATGTAGAAAAAAACGCACACAACCGTGGCAAGAAGATAGTCGTCATGGAACCGAGAAACACAAAATGTTACGCATCCCGTACTTTTGTCCAGCTCGGTTGCCTTTGTTAGCCGGTAATTAGTCAAAACTGTCAGCCTTTTTGTCAACAGAGCGCGTTATCTAATGTTGTCGCGTGAAACGGCCGCGAAATGGCGTAATATTTTCGCCAAGCGGATTCGGCCAACAAAGGAAACGCTTTTCCCTTCGAGTGTTTTAATTCTTACACGTTTTTCTTTTTCGTTCCGGAAGAAACCGTCTTTCTCACGTTCGCAGACGGCTTGATAAATTTTGTTAAACGATCCATGGGTCACGTTACTTTCTCGGTTTACCAATGCGTGGAATTTCTAGCGTGCTAAGCAAAACAAACTAACCGATTTAATAATAAAAGTACTAACATGTATCATATCTTACTTATGTTTAAATATAGCGTGTAAGAATGACAAAAAATTTCTGATTTCAATTGGGAAATGTTTTTACATTGAATTATGAAATACTTGTGGTAAAAGTATACGTAATCATGTGTCATGTAAAAATCAACATTAACTTTACTAATATAATACACATACTTTTTGCGGTTGAAAGAATTGCTGCAGTAAGGAGTTTCCATTAATTTGAATAAACCAACTCAGAATCAATCAAAATTAAATCACTTTCTCAGACGTGCTAAAGACTTATAGTGTAATAATATTCATAGCATTAAACTTTTACATTTTTTAATATGAAATCTATACCTTTCTTTCTATCTCAATAAATACGATTTAAATGTAGCAGCTATTTCTTTCTTGCTGCAGGCTCTTCAATTCCAAAAGCAAAAATTCAGCATTTTGATAGATTTGGTGCTTCTAGTAGAAATAATTACACTGCAGATGTTAATGCAACTTGACAGTTTTATAAGTATTATGAAAAAATAGTACCCATATCATAACTAATACTATACTTTGGATACGTTATATACATTTTTGCATATTTAACGCAATTCTTTCATTGTTAAATTTCCCGTAAATGCTGTCTGAACATCTTCAGTATATCAGTAATTATTTGAATTTGTAATTCTCGTGACGTAACAACTGATCCTTTCGCAGGAAGCAGTTTGAAATGGGAAAGACGGGAATCACGTCACGACGATTAAATCAAATCTGCCTCGTGGTAGGCTGCCCGTTCACAATAAAACGATTCTACTATTTCATCGCGGTCGCGTGGAGCCGTAGTAAAGTGACGCAACGAGGCCCATGTTAGGATGTAGGCTGGCTTGGTTTGCAAAAATAAAGGCATGTCGCGACGCGTGACCCACTGTACCACAACTTCTTGTCTCTATGAACATGCATGAAGCGCATGGTTATTTTATATTGTGGCCCGAGTGGGGCAACTGCCAACTGGTATCCCATTAAATGCAGGAAGTGAGGTAAGTATCCACTCTTATGGCAACGTGGATCATAGTATTCCCAGAGTTTTGCCGTCGGTCTGGTTAACTGTTAATTAGCAAGCGGAATACGAATCGCCGCGTTTTAGAAAATCTTAAGTTACATGTGTGGATGAGTAGAACGTGGCTGTTAACGCCTCTGGCTAATGAAACACGATTCACAATCTGGGATCGGAACATTCGGATTCTTAGATCGTTGCCTCAACGTATAAAGGAAATCATCGATAACTCTAGCTTTTTCTTCGTTGATATTTTTCTGAGAACTGTATCTCTATAACATCTTTTTCTAGGATTGTCAGGTAAATATGAATAATGAATTGTAAATACGAATATGTAATTATAATTCATCGTGAATTAGTGTTTTTATGTAGGTGAACTCAGAGATAAATCTTTCCTTTTTGGTATTTTGCTGAGATGAGTATCATAATCACACCTTTTAGAAGATGATCGTTCATTGTCAGTTTCGTAGGTTCTGCATTTTAATATTCTTACAATGTGTACTTTCACACGAATCTATTTATAAAGTTATTGTTCCGAATCTTCTGCAACTATATGCGCTCATGTATGAACGTAATGAAGCAGGTAGGCTAACCTGCATTTCTCATCAATGAAACATGAACAAACCTAATTCGTCTGAACTTTGTAATACAATATGTCTCGTAATTTCTATCCTCCGCGTCACTTACATTTACGATCCTCCTTTTTAAACTATTCGCCCATCAATATTTATAATTATTCACCAAGACCAAACTTCCACAAGTTCTTTCCCATTTTCGCCACGATAAAACTATTCTCATTTCAATCGGGAAGATTATTACCATTTAACACTTTCAACGACTCATTAGCTGGTTCCATAAAAGACGAACGCTATCGATAAAATAGCGCTAAATATGACGTTCTGTAGAAAAGACGAGATGCCAGAGAAACAGTACCGACCGAATCAAGGCAATGCTCTTTGAACTCTGCGACACGACGCTAAATTAGTCATGGCGACGCAACGGTTCGATCAAACGTCGTAACCTTTTCCCACGCTGAAATCAATGGAGAGTTATTCCTTTGCCAGCTTATATGAGACTTGGCGTTTGCTTCTATTACGGTCGAACCTTTCGCTTTTGGCACGAATGAACTCGGGTACAAGGCGATCTTCTGACAGCAGGTAGCGTAATGTAGAGTCTATATATTGTAGAGTCTATAGAGAAATCGGAAACAGAGACGTGCAACAGAATATGATGCTTCGTACATTCGATCGCAACCTGACAACCATATTCGTAACCGTTGACCAATGATGAAACCAAATCTGTGAAAAATAAGTGGACTTCCCCATAAGAAAACAGACACGATTGTGGATATGGTAACCCTAAGTCATTGACATTTATAAAAATAGAATGAAGATTCGAAAGATTAGAGAGATTAGAGAAGTTTTCAACGATCGTGGAAACACTGCAATTAACTTGTAAAAATTTTTGATCGGAATGATAACTGTATAATTGTAGTTCGGAGAGTTTTACGGACATCCCACCAGACCAGTTTTCGATCATAATTCAAATCCGACACTATAGTATCTAACCTCTAATGCAAACTGCATTCATTTTCTTTCAGCGTTCTATTTTGACGTCATTAATGTTCTTGATCTACCTGTTTTGCATATCAGCTGGAACAGGAAAATAATCAAAGTTGTATTTCTCACGCTGTTGTTATATATAAGGACAGTCACCTGCACTTCTTCAACTTGCCTCACTATTCCAAAAAACTTCCATTTCCTCTTTCTACCTCAAACCAATCTCAGCTTATCACTTTCTTACGTTAATCAAAATAATCGATAGTTGTTTAAAAACTAGATATATTAACATCGTTCGATTACCATCGAATAAAAATGTCTTCTCGAAGTTTGCTTTTTACGAAGGTGAAACTTCGCGCGATCAGTTTCCTTTCTTCTCGTGTGCCTTTTCGTACGGATCGAGTGAAAACTTCTTTTTTAATAAACTTCGACTCGACGAATCGAACAATTTAAATCGACGGTCCAATTGAAGCGAAGAACGTCTGATGTTTTTCGTAAAAACACATTCACGGATGTATGTCGAAACGGTAGAGGCCAGAAAACAGCTTTGAAGGAAAGTTACGCGGCTCCGTGACGAATGGGGAATGATTGATGATTGACGAATTCCTAAATGCAGACTTTGACGCTCTAGTTAAAGTCGTCGCTAACAGCCTTTATGTTCCGTGGCAAAACACTCGTTAGGCCGGATATGTGCACATATCCAGCGTGCCTTTATTACCTGTATTTATTGCATCGATCCAGACGGGAAGTACTTTTCTTTCTCAGATCTTTCCTACCTTTTACACCTCACTGAAACGGAATTCGATACCGGTTAGGAATGGGACAACTAGACGAGCAACATGTAGCATGTGCACAATTAACGTAACCGTTTCGCGGTTTTTACATCTTTGACCGTGTTAAGGGGAACCGATAATCGACGCGATTACTGGATTGATCTGGGACCTTGATCTGGATCTCGTACGTTTTGTGGAAACCGGTAATTACTGGTTTGAAATATAGATGTGTGTTATAATAGGCGTGAAAATATTCGTGATGTTATATGGGGTCCTATTATGGTTGATGGGATGATTGTACGGTAGAATTAGATTTATTTCAACGTCATGAAGGGCAAACGGTTCATTTAACTGGAGTTTGTATAATACGAGATTAATCATTCTTACCGTTATCTGCGTGATTGCTTGATTGATATCCTTGATTGTTACCCTTATATTGGAATAATGATTGTGTAAATTTGTATCTTTCCCCTGAACGCTTTCCTTCTTTTCTTGATTGTGTAAATTGAAACAATAGATGTAGTATGATAAAAGGGATTATAGTCAAAGCTTGATTCTTTATTACCAAAAGTTTCTGATTATTCTACATTCAATTACGAAATGATCTATTGGATTTCATTTTATTACTTGTGATCTTTCGTGTCAAGTAAAAAGGGATCAGTAAATTTATTCGACAAAATCAGTTAATCAGACATTAACTAAAATTTCGCTTCGATAAATGGACTTCTATCCTAATTAGTTACATGTCCAAATATTTGTCAATTTGCTACGAAAATTTTAAGAATTTGACAAATTGGGAAAGATTCTCTAGTGTCCTTTCATAAATTGATCTGAACCAGAAAAAGCTTCGAAATTCCTGACACGTTTATAAGAAACATCGTTTCACTATGTGTACTATTCACTTTTCTTAGGGATTGCTTTTCCTGAAATTAAACCGTAGTTAAGACGGAATAAAGACGCGTTCCTATCATTTTTCACTCTTATTCCAATCGCTGGCAAATAATGCCCTGAAATGGGTGGCACGCAAACATTCAATCATGAACCGCTAAAAAGAAAAATGTCAGAAGTAAAACCACCTTTTATCGTAAATTGTTTGTCATACGATAGAGGCAAAAGAGCGTGGGGTCACCGTGATCGAAGATTTCTAACGACAAGAAAGTGCCTGACAAATAATTTTTACGCACTGTTAATCATCGGATATTTGTCAATCGTTCCCGCTGCGTATCAAGCAAAATACCACAAATTTATTCCCACTAGTCTAGTTTAGACACAAGAATTTCTCGTGAATTGGAAATCAATTTTTACATTGTATGACAGCTTTATTTGCGAGATACGTTACATCTAAAGCAATTAACTTGCGACAATTAAGGAAATACCAGTGAAATTACTGAAAAATGTTGAAAAAGTTGGTAAGGTTACCAAGAAAAGTCACAATTAACTGTAATCGAAAGTTCTCGTTGAGAGCAAAAGATCGATGGTTGCTTGCGCGAACGATTGGTATTCATTAGTGCAACCAATTAAACTTACGAATTGTAAATTACTATTAATTACAATTTCTGGATATCTATTTAGGACAACGTATAGGTACCGCATTTCTCTATAATATGTCCTATGCACGCATAATATTTATAAAAAATGAATTATTCCTGGTGATTAGAATTATTATTAAATACATAGACGGTTGTATATATATATATATATATATATATAAATCGCACGAGTCTCACAGTTTTATTTAAAAAAATATTGACAGCTTTGTGTAATGTTCATATCGAATCACTGACCAGAGATTATAAACATGGTGTATGGAAGTCATCGATAGTCTTAACCACGGTATATTTTGCAGATGGGGTGAAATCAACCACTCGCGCGGAACATCGATCTCCGTGACGCTTCGTTGTGTAAGAAATTTGAGATCAACATAAAAGAGTGGTCGTTGGTGAAACTTTCTCCCAAAAACCGTTACTCATATTCCCGGGGCGATCCCTTTCTTCTCTCAATGAAACCAATTCCTCGTCGATGAAGCCTTTTCGTCTTTTCGTTCGCTTTCACGATCGCGAAATCTAAAAACGAACTGGTACGAATGATGTTCCATCATGATGTGTAATTAATAGAACGAATCAAAGAGAGGCGCGAGCCTCCGTGATTTTGATCGAGGATTTTATGGCCTCGTGAACGTTGTATGAGTGGCTCCTCCGATTTGCCTCCGGTGATTTTGCGGTAAACTACGAAACTACTACTACTACTACTACGTGTAGGCACGATTCAAGTTGAGCAATAGTCAGGAAGAGACTCGCCCCGAGGGCTAATAAGTTTACTGTTATTGCTCGAAATGAACGGGACCGCGAATAATCGAGTGAGAGTTGGCGCGAAAAAAAAAAAACAAGACAGAAAGGAAAATGTTCCACGATGGCTTGCATAAAAATTCTTCTAGTTCGAAGTCGGTTGAATCGAATTGAGTTTGTTTCGATCGATTATAATTTCAGTGTAATTGTTTCGATCGGTTGAGAGTAATTCCTCGCGTCACGTGGCTGCATTGAGAAATGAATGGATCCCCAAGGGAATCGTTAAAACGAAGTACGGCGTTCGTGAGGCGAATTGCTTCGCGATAAATGACCCATTGTACCGTTGCGTTAGTAACGACCGTTCCTCAAACATGACAGGTTTCCTACATTTTCAACGTTAACAATGTTAGCGAACCGATGGCTCGCTGCTTACGGTGCTGTCAGAAAGAAATGGGATTCGAATCGTCCTGATTTGATCGATTTGTTTACTGGCTCTTTCAAATTTCATAATTTTTAGGACTGCACCTCGTCGATTGGTTTTCCTCTTACGTCAAATATTAACTTGCGTACGCAATCGAGGACCTCTATTGCCATAGAAAGGCCTAAATCGTGGGCGTCAGTGATTATGTAAGGCTGATTTTTATAGACGAAAGGAATCATCAAGTTTCATAGGTCGATTAATGGGATCAGACGTTTAGCAAACGAGAGGACCAAAGGGTCGAGTACCGAATGAACTCAGCGAGCAAATTCGGGCTTTCTATTGACCCATAATTATGGACCACTCGTCTCTAAGGACAAGAGAAGTCTACATTTTTATCTCATTACTACATCTAGAGAATTTTAGACATTTCAATGTTTGAATATTTTGAAATATAAAAAACCTCAATAAATAAATACAGGGTCCAGCCGAATAACATATAAAAACGGGCATGACGTGATTCTTTGTGAAAGAATAAGGAAGAAATACAAAACACAATTTTTTCATTCCCGGATTAATTTTCGAGAAAATCGAGTTAGCATTTGTTAAGGTATACTTAAACATGGTCAATTCTAGATTGGACAGGACTGAATAATCGACAGAAAATCATCCTACGTGCGAAAGAAATGCAGAATAAAATTTTTTCCTTTAAGGCTTCGTTTTCAGGAAAATAGAGTGAACATGTTTACCTAAGAATCGGTCTGACACTTGCGTTTTTTCCTCGGAAACAAACCACCTTGTGAAAAGCTTGATTCTACGATTTTAACTTATTTTCGTACGTAGAGCAACTACCTGTCAGTTATTTAGTTCTGTTCAATCCAGAATTGGTCATTACTTAATAAATAGTCGATTCCCTCGATTTCCTCCAAAACTAAGCGAGAGATGAAAAAATTATATTACATATACATTCCTTATTTTCCCACAAGGAATCACGTCGTATTCGCTTTTACATGTTATTCGGCGAGACCTCGTATATATAAGACTGTAATATATATTCGTCAACGGATTTATGTGTCTAGTTCGAAACTAGACTCCAACTGAACAATATGTCCTATCATTGGAACCTATACTACCGAGACACATAAGTTCCATTATAGGTATAGAACGAGACCTATTCTACTGAAATATACATAGTAGTGAAATACAAGTGAAATGAAAATATGGTAACTTGAAAATTGCACTTAATCTATTTCTTTCCAAATTTGAATGTACTATAGTCTCTACTATCGTATTATTACTATTAAAAGCTGACAGACTCGAAGGGGAAAATGTATAAAATTAGCCGTGCTAACGACGAAGATACAATCTTCGGCACTTAGGGGTTAATACCAACCGAGTTGAGAAACATCTATACAATATTAATTCAATCGAACTCGTCATACGAAACATTACTAAGTATTCCATAGCTGTGTAATGATCTGACAAGTGATGAGAAAAACAAACGATCGTCGATCGTCAATTATCCTATCAATTGGATCAAACGTTCACAAGCGGTAAAGAATTGTAAAATCAATCTCTCGTTTGAAACTCGCCGCGCATGAGATAGAACAGGTGCAATTTCGAATCCATTAGAATCAATTTTCTTAACGGAGGATCGCACGGAACGCACGCGTGACGTACCCGCGGCGCTCGATGTTGCTAGTTTCACCGGTGATTGCGATCCGAGACATACACGCCACTGCAACAAATTGTTCGCCACGAACACGAACATTTCAACCTACATAACAAGAATCCATCGAACAACAGGGAACGATCGGAGACACGCCAAAAGTCGATCGACCAACTGCTGTTTCTACCAGATCCGTTTCTTTTCGTATTTTCTTTGTTGTCCATCCGCCCGACAAAGAAATGCGCGCTTTCTTCTCGTTTCTTTGATCGTTTTGATTGCATTAAACTTTTTGCAAAGAATACACATACACACATGTTAATGTTATAATTATATTATAATATTATATGTGCTTGTATATATCGAGTGTTATAATTAAATTATACATTTTTATGAAAATACCTATCAAGTATTATAGAAAACGGATATTTCATATATTTTTTCATATTATATGTATTCTGTACAATTTTACATTTTTAAACTTCCTAGAAGCGTATAAAGATCCGCTACATATAATAAATGTCTATTTATTCTATGTGGGTTTTGAAGATAATTTAATTTTTGCATATACTGATAAAAATAAATCGAAATTTTTATTGATGAGGAGATTTAAATTTAGATATATTCATAGCATCTGGTGACAACTTGTTAACAATATGTCGGACAGTATAGATATTGTTACAAGTGTATATCACATACATGCAGATTGTACGTCAGATTTTTTGCGCCGGGAGGCATTTTGTTTATGTTCTTTTTTATTTCCAGAAAAATATCGTGACACGTTCAGTCTTCAATTTTTTATTTGCATATTTGCCTAACTAACCGTTTCTCAGACGTTTCAAACTTTCGAGAATTTTATATGGAATGGAAGATTGTAAGACGTGATTCAACGGATTTGGACAGCATCTCTCTTTCCGAAGATTGAGTGATTCAATATTAACTGACTAATCGGAATTTATATTGATTAGTAAAATACGGCTATTTTAATTTAATACGGCAGTATAATTTATAGAAAATTGAAATAAACAGTAATGTACAGGGTGTAGATATGGCATATGTAAATGTCTTCGAAGAATGTAAAGTAAAAATGGCTAACACCTAATAAGGTGTACAACTTTCTAATTAGAATCTTCTTTCATTTACGTTCATAGAGACATGAATTTACATAAAAGTCCGAAATCTACTGATCATTGGCCTAATTTAATCTAAATAGGTGGGTTGCAAAAATTTATGCAAAGAAATGATAACTAAGCGACGATTCCTTTCACTTAATGAATTCTATAATTAATATATAAAATATAAAAATTTATATTTGTACATTCCGTCCATTCAATCTATTTATAATAAAAAGAATTGGAGAATTAATCTACCAAATCGTATAAAGATACTAAAGACTCAAATGATCCTGTATTCCCCTAACTTCCATTTTTCCAAATTTTTAATCTCGTTCAAGCCTTCCAAATAGATATCCATACAACCATTCCATTCAATTTTTTAAATTAAACGTCTTATTTAAACATAGTTCATTCATTAGACCGGTTCTGAAGGAACGAGGATTGATCAGATTCTCCTAAGACACGTAAAGAGCACCGACGTGTTTCATTCACGGTATACGCCGTGCGTTTTCCCGTTTGAACCGTTAAGGACGCGAGACTGGCTGGATGGAAGTGGAGAATGGAATAAGAGGGAGAGGTAAAGAGGAAGTAAAGGATAGAAACAGAAACGCTGGTTCCTCGTGGGCCTGAGTAAGAGACAATGACCAGCAAGGTTCGAGTACCTGACAGGGCAATTTTTACGTCCGTTTCGAGAATTTCAGCGGAAAATGATCACGACCACGATATCGTATACGCGTGCACGAAGAATCAGTGAACGTCGCTATATATAGGTGAGCAACATGTTCAACCAGTTCGCGATAAACTGTTATATGCACTGGCGCTGTGCCATCTGCTTCCTAATAAAACTAATTTCTAATAGCAATGCTAACGGCTGAATGGGTTACGATAGAGAAAAAGAAAATGGGAGAAAAAGTTTGTAGGACCATTCGTATCACGTAAATACCTACACAGATTTTTAGCGTTAATTGATCGATAATTTTGGATAAATGAAAAGATGTTAGATTCTTACACTCGCTAGATTACTAGAGAATAACGTGACTTCATGTTCACAGGTCGGATAAGGAACAGTTAATCGTAAGTGTGGTAATGTTCTTAATAGTTCTATAATTTCTGAATTTGGTGCGGTCGCATACTTCGGGAGAAAATCTGGTTAATGAATTCAGGCTGGAAAGTTTAATTCACCCGAAACAATTGGTTGTTGTATGCAAATGTCGAACATGCTCCACTCGTGAAACAAATCTCGCAGAGATTCGTAAAATCGAGTTACGTCGAACTCTATCTTCCTGCAACCTACATGCGTTGTGCAACGACATTTAAATTTCAACGATATACGTGTGTATTTGATTACAGAAACGTCTTATTGAAACATCAATTCACTTGTTCAGGCGTCCTTATCACGATTAAAATCAAAGATATTCTAGCGTTAAAAATCACCATTTAAGAAAAACGCTTACGCAGTAATACGTTAACTATCGCGTGGTTAATAATTCTCAACGTCTTGTCATTCTGTCAGAGCACAAGATATGATCGATGCATCGTCGAGTTCTATGAATTTTTCATAAAGCGAGGTACAAATTAGCCTCTGATTAATTATATTTCACTATTTATACTTCACGATTTCATAATCACGTAGTTATATTTTGTTTAAATCCAACAAAAGCAGTTATCAACTTTGACTTTCAATTAGATGACGCTAATGGAGATCAGTGGCGTTGAATGTCGTTCGGAGGATCGCATGACCGTCAGAAATTGGAGAAATAATTGCTACATGTATTGCGATTAGTCGCGCTTGGTATAATTATAGCAATTACTTCCATATAGGTGGCGATCGTGTAACGTTTGCCGTGTTTTGCGAGTCGGTTAGTCTCGAGCCTCCGTTCCCCTCATTAAAAGTTCGTCAGCTGACTGGAGCGCGCGCGCACACGAACTCAACTCGATCGAATACTCTAGATCGAATTTATGTTCGTAATCGAAAGTTTACACAGTCGACGGACGACGAATGGCGATAGAGACTACGGAAAATGTCGATGAATCCCAAAGGTACAAAACAAGTCTCGCGAAAAAAAACAAGAATTACCGTAATAGGCTTTATCCAGTATCAATAGGATACAAAATGGACTTCATAACTTAATTTCTTGAGCGACCCCTTTGCGGTGCAATTTCATATAACACGTACACTATTTTTCTCTCTCTCCTGGTTTCTTTCTGCTTTATAATCGATCGGCTACTGGTAATCGATTTCTTTCGCGCGCTTTTTGCTCGTCGCTTTCCTCATGAACTATCACTCGCGGTATCGAGACATCGAAAATTTGATATGCCAATGTAAAACATTAGAACATGTGGGTTCATTAGTGGCAGAATCGTATGCCACTCACTATTTTCGGAAATGTTAGTAAATGGGAAATTTAAAGAAATCTAATGGGCGATATAATGGGGTTCGAATTAATCTTTTACTCTATTCAATTTTCAGCTTATGAAGAAGCATGTTGTACAGAACCAAATAAATCTATTAATAATCATACCTCTGATTTAATTATATACGAATCGAACAAGAACGCTCCGTTGATTTGAGAAAAAAAGCACCAGTTACTAACATGTTTTGCTAAGTCGATTGAGAATCATGACAGATAAGAATCTCGTCTGACATTTACTGTGACATTTATAAGAGTATTAGTTGGATAAAAATTGAAAAGACCTGTAAGGCACGTGAGAAAACATGATCGTCCCGATGCTCTCGTTGTTGTATACCATAGCGATGTCACGTTCCCTCAACGAAATACAATATCGTAACACATCACAGTATTCTGCACTGTTCTCCCATGTACGTTTTGTCGCACAGTTTGAGTACACTTCACTCGCGACTGCCTGTCAGATCGACGCGCGAAAATTCACGTACTGGAGGGACTCGATTGAATGAAACGCAGGGAACGCGCAGAGGAAAAACGGCCTCAGCGTGTAGCGGGAGAAGCAAAAAAAAGCAGGAAGAAGGCCGAAGATAGAACGGCGGGGATATTAGCCGAGGAATCGCTAAAGAAGAAGAAAATGGAGTGAGGAAAGAAACAAGGGAAGGTCAAAGACCTTGAATCGAGAAGGACGAGGATACCGGGGCAGGCAACCGAGGAAGGAAATGTAAACGTGTACTGGAGAGAAGAGGAAGAAGAGGAAAGATGGAGGGAGAAGGAAAAGAAGAAGAAAGACGAAAAAGGAAGAAGAAGAAGGAAGAAGCAACGGTGCAGGTAGATAATGATAGAGAGACAAGCTCTGAGAAGACGCAGAAAGAACGAAGAGGAGAGTAGAAGAGCAAGAAAATGACTCACCATTCTTCCTACCGGAGGTTTGCGTGACACGTATGGCGAGCGAGATCCGCGTGTACGCAAAAATCGTCGCGAGGACGAATATCGCGTAGCCACTGGAGAATCTCATGGTTGGTAATCGGTCAAAACTTTCTCGAACTAGATCTCCGACTTCTGGTGAGACTTGCTGAGGCAATGGCTCAGCGCCGACTGAGACGTTCTTTGTGCTTGCCGCTCTATCTCAACTGTCACTTCTCTCTCGTCGGGTTTCACACCGTTCGCCCGGTATCCCCAAGGAAGCGAAACTACCACCACGGCGACGACGACGTCGACGGACCCGGCGAGGTCACGTATTTAGTCCCGAAATCCCGCGGAGACACGCGTGTATCGGTATCTTATCCGACTAGTGGCAATCCAGTGTGTACTCTTTGTACATCTATTTAAAACCTATCGCTCCACCTCGCGCTCCTTACTATTGGCTCCTGCCCCAATTCCTTGTCCAATGATACACTCTCGCGCGCATTCACCTCCTTTTCAGATCAAGACGTGAGGGATCGGTCGGAGAGGTGGCAGAAAGTGTCGGTTAGTAGGTGGTAGGTGGTAGCGATACCCGGGTAGGTGGTAATACCTATGGATGTTTGGAAGGTGCCGCTAATAATGAGCTTAGAGACCTGGAAAAGTGACGTCCAAGTTCTCCCCCCGGTTAGACTCCCAGCTCCACTTGATGAAGGTGAAGGGGTTTTAGGTGGGGTTTCTTTGCTTCGAAACCAAGATCGCGACAAGCTAACGTTGGCTTTCTTGGGTGCCCTTCTACGTCCCCCATTTCTACCGTCTATCGGCCTGTCTGGCTGATTCTGATAGTGGTAGGAGCACGTGGAGGGGCCGGCCAGCTTGTCTACGCTCCAGCTAGGTTTCGCGTTCTTTTAGAAGCTTCCTCGCACGGACACATGTTACACGTCCCCGACTCTGCCGCTTTCCTCAGTCTGCCGTTCCTTATCGCAATTTGCGCGTTTTCGCGATAGCAGTTTACAGCTTGGATACACCCAGAAGATCACTTTGGTGCAACAAGGAACGATCCATCGAGGATTTTACTTGGCAACTATCATCTACAAGCATCGTTGTAGTTTTTATGAGACCACAGTCCAGGATTGTGGAAACTTCAACTTGGTTACCAAGACGCAGGGGCCAGGTGGAATAGGTTTGTCCCCAATTCTACTCGATACACCTATAAATATCGATGGACAGGTACTATTTATTGGTCGGTGAAAAATCCTCGGATTAGCGAACGCGTTAAGTCAGCGTATCTAACCCAGCGTTTCGAAAGCGGTCGAATAACGCGACGGCTGTCGAGATTTATTCAAGTGGTACGCATATTTACCGGTACTCTTGGGTCGGGTAAAAATATTCACTTCGCGGCTGGTTCGCCGGTCTTCGATTTCTCCTTTCCACTTTTTTCGAAAATATGTTTCGATCCGCTTTAATGGATAGTAATTTTAATTTGTAGGAACATAAGATCGAATACCTAATGATCGTCGATTAATTTTTTAACTACGAATGATATCTTTACCGTCTCGTCCAGGAAACAGAGCTAGGAATGCTGAATTCTTGACCCTGTCACAATCCACTTATTCAAAGTAGTGGTTTCACTGATCCTTTGACCTCCAGCACGTTTTTACCATTCAATATCCGTTATTGTTGCCAATTGTGAAAAATCTATGAATAACTGTTATGATTGTTTGGAACAAAAAGGTGCAGAGAAAATTAATTTGCTGAAAAAGACTAACCTTTTAACCGCAACAGGTGAACTAGGAGTAAATAAAAATAAATCGATGTCAGTTATGTCTTAAGTTTCAATCTTTGCAAACGTAAATGTAATATCATTTATCATTGACAGAAATAAAATGATATATAAAAAATAAATCTTTTCCTAAGAAAAGATGTTATTGATCCAAGAGAATGGCAATATACTAACATTATATAATATTGTATATTAATAATTTCCCATAAAAGTAATACTAGTATTCGAATGATGTCATTATCTATTCGTACATTAGTCGCTTTTTTCTCCTTGGCTCCATGATTAGGTTAACTCAACTAGTTTTACGGTGAACACTACTTAATTATTCATTGCCATAAAGATCGGACACGCGACACCAACACAGGGCAACGATCGTAGCGAAAGCTCGTAAAAGCCGGTCATTGGTACTTGAGTCGTATCAAAAGGATTCATTACGTCAAGGAACTTCAACGGAGTAGCGTGTTCATCCTGGGTCCCTATTAGACTATTTTCCGGTTGCGTACGAGAGAGAAGGAGGAAAAGGAACAGTAGTAATTATCGAATGATGTATGGAGGAAGTGACATTTTGTGCCTCCTGACGAAATCTAATCCACTGAAAACCTGTTCCGTCTTATCGAGAATCGATTACCGATCTTAGTGTTCCGTGAAATTACTGGCCTACAACGTAAATGAAACCACCGTTGAAAAACGGTTATGTTCTGATGTTACTCCTATACCTCGATTTTTCCTGTGTTGGAACTGATTGACACGCGTATCATATCTACGTGTGTATTCATATTCATAATTGATCTTCTTAGAAACCGAATTGATCAACGCCCGATTTTATTAATTATTTAATTTCATTACATAAATAAGTGATTGATATTCAATTCTCCAAAAAACGAGTAACTTATATTAATATCTGAGGTAAATTAAAAAAAAGAGTTCCTTTACGTTTCAAACCATAAAGTTGATCACCACAGTTCCTGAAGGATTTAATTAACAAATGACAATGAAGAAGTTATTTAAATCCAAGAATACCAAGAATATTCTTGAAATTTGCTATTAAAGATGAAAACTACGAACAAAAAATATGTGTAAAATATATTCATTAAAGGTCGATCTTTCCCACACTTATCCTATCTGTCACAAAAAAATATCTTTTCAAACACTTTCACCAACAAAACGTAAAAAATCAAAAAATTTTCAATTTTTCTTTCACGTCACCATAGACTGATATCGTAGCTAAGCAAAGTTTCCGAGCATTTGATTAGGAAAAAGAGATCAGCGAAAGGAGCCATAAAGCGAAACAAACAGAAGCAAAACCGAGGAACGGATAATTAAAGAAGAACGCCGGAAGTGAAGGAAAATGATAAACCTGTCGTGGCCTATCCAGACCGTTGCTTTTCTCTCCGAAAAGGAAAGCAACGTCAGAGGAAAGCAGCTTGCATAGACTGAGCGAAGCGTGCCAGTGAAAAGTGATTTAGATCGGACACGCGGTGCGTTTCAATACCTTGCCAGAACCTGCTTCCGAAACATTCTTAGCGACATTTCAACGATCTCGCGTAGCCATCGTGGATATTTTCCACGGAAATCGAAAGGTAACCCGCGATCACGTTACTCTGCAAATCGATGCCAATTGGCACTTGACACGCTCGATGGAATAACGTTGAAAATAATTCAATTCGTTTAGTTCTTCGTCGTCGTAGCTGGAGTAAACGGAACCGATCCACGTGACTGACTCACAGTTCAGATGAATTTCACATTTCACATTTCGTCTTGCTCCTTTTCCTTTTAACCATAATGTCTCCTTTGAAATTCAATCGTTTCAATTACGTAGTACGTTCCTGTAATTGGACAAGTAAAATTCTTAGAGCTTATTAGTCAGTTTATTGATTTTCATGGGGTACCGGTTTGGTTGCTTCGAACGATTTGTGGGTGGAAGACTGGTTCACATTTGACCATTTTTATTCGTTGTAATTGACTAAGATTACCGATGTGAAGTCTGCTTGATATAAATAGACGAAGTAGTTGAAACTAGAGGAAAAAAGTTATTCCGATGTTTTATAGCGGTAATAAATGAGATTTTTCCTTAACTTAAGATTCTTTCCATTGATCGATAATATATAAGATAAGTTTTTTCTGGAGTACGTATCCCCTAGCTCGTAAATTAATTAACACTTTCTCTTAAATTTAGCTATATAATCTAGCACTAGCTTTATCATCGTGACGAGTTTTTATCACCGTGAAAGTCTGGCACATTATGAAATAATCTTTTTTCCTCTGGGTTGGAAATCAGCTAATTGTTAAATCAGCGTTGCGATCTCGAAGAAGAAAGGCACTGTTCTGTGAAATTTATGGCTTCACTACAGAAGAACCAACGAGGAAACTCAATGTAGCCTAACAAATTTTTAAAGCGGTCATAATGTAACGTCAGTGAAATGAATTGAAGAAAAAATAAGAAAAGAGTCGTGAGTGTCATAAATAGATGATTTGAATCGAACGATTTACACAAAATTTACGATTTTTTCGAGTAGTTCATCAACCTTGAGCAAATAACAAGTCGAGAGTACTATCTAGACAACGATGTAGTACAATTACCAACAAGCATAAATCCTTTCTTAGATTCAAGTTTTATGGTAGAACGTCCGTCTTCGAGGAATGTTTCTTGCCATAGAAGAATGGCGAACCACGTTAAATAGTTCTCTATTCAGACATATACAATAGTGTACGTATCTTCGTGGTGTGGTAGAAACAAGTGACAAGCATTAATGTCGTAATTCTCACTGAGCCGTTGATTGACAGATATATACACCAAAGAATGTATCATTTTCCGTCACGATGCATATAACCGTGTTTCGTTTCATCATAGACATTACTCCACATTTAACGAACTTCTTGCTACGATTTCCTTCGGCTAGGCTTTATATCGTACACCAAACGGTCGACCGATTAGCACGATTTTTCGATTGAAAGTAAATGTACCGTGGAACGTGCTATTCAACGCGCGATCATTTTGTAAGATACGGGGCAGTTCGCTCCGTGTCTTTTCACGCATACAATCCGCCCGATTATTAATCATATTCGCGGAACTATAATCTGTAAAATTACGATACGTCGATCCCCCTTATTCGAGGAACTATGGCAATCGTTGACAACCGAGGACCATTTCCATTCGCGAAATATTCGATTATCCGCAAGAAACTTGCATTCTCGGTTAGAAGATTAATCACCAACATTCACCAGTCGACTGTTTCAAAGATCCTGGCATTTGATTTATTCGTACGAACGTAATATCGACCTATTACGATCACATGTTAGAAAACGTCGAAACGAAACTGTAACATGCTCGTTTCGACCACGCGAAAAATGTTTATGTATATCGTTATTCCCTGTCTATCTTGTATATATCGGATTAGATAACACGTGGGAATATACAGAGCGAATTTAGGCTTCTTTCAATGCTATGGATTAGATAGGTGCCCAGGTAAAAGCGTTCGAAAGCCACGCGTATGGGAGAAGTCTGTTCCTGGTATACCATATCGTGAACGTAAATCGTGACTGTGTGTATATTATTGATTCTAGGATCGTGGCTGGTTAGAAGGTGTACGGACAATGACGTAACGAACCAACGATTGCGCAGAATAATGAGACCAGATTCCCGATCAAATGTAGCGCAACCGGATGAATGTTCCTGCCTAACTATGTCTTCCGAGGAAATGAAAAACTTGCAACCGCATTTCCGCTATGCATGGTGGTATTTCCAAATTGATAAACATTCTTCATTGGAGTACACGAGTTCTTTCTCCTTGCATTTCACCTTCGATCGTGTGATCGAACACGAATTCTTTTCTTTTTCATTCAAGTTTTCATCATTCTTTCAAACGACCTGCTCATAGGAGGTTATATACAGATTATGTATAATATATACATATATATAGTCTGACTTTATTCGACCTCAATATTAAAAATGCTATTGATTAATCTTCCGGTTAAATTACTGGCAAAAAGAATCTGTTTGGTCAAGGTTCGATGACACTTGAAAGTATAGTTTTTATTTTTGGAGGTGGAGTTTGAATATATCTCACTGTAAGTTTGAATCAATTTGAAAGTACTGGCTTTTTCCTTGTTTCTGGAAGTACTCGTGACATCAAATCTGATTCGGATTGGCCAAGTTACTTAAATTCAAGCGGCTTGATTAATGAGAAGCGTGAAAACTGGAAACGATTTTGTAAGTAACAAACAGGTTTAAACTGGAGAAGTGGTCCCAAGCCTTTTTTAATTCAAGTCACTGAATTCATTTAAACCCTTCATTACTTGCTGCTCATTGGAAGTAATCGTGTTCCATAATATGTATATTTTTAAGAAACAACAGAATATATAAAGAAATAACCTGCCCTAAAAACAATACAACATACCGAGAAATAATAACATACTATAGAAGCAATATTACAACCAACAGGAAACTTTCTAGATTCCAGAGTATAATTCTCCTCCAATTTGCACAGGTCTAAGTTAATTACCAATTTGCACACTCGACATTTCTTCGAATCCTTCCTTTTCCTTGAACTCTGATACATTTCCTGCTCGAACTCCCAATCGAGAACAACCACAATCACGTGTGCTATTTTCCTGATTAATTTATAGGAAACAGTGGTTCATTTGCACGCTGCATCACTAAAATGGGTAAAGGCCTCGTTCAACCAGATCACTGACGAGGAAAAGCCAACAAGCGAACAAGTGTTGGATAAGTCTAATTAACGTTTTATTGCTTCGGTATTGTATCTAATGAGGCGCGTGCATCGATGTAGAAGAACGGGAACCGAAGCAGATCGATGATGGTGGTCTCTGTCAGATTCTATTGTCGGAAACGCACGTGTGATTTAACCACATGATTCACTCCAGGAATTGTACGTCCATTGAGCAACGTTTCACCGTTTTGTCGACTTAACACTTGTAATTATACTGTTTCAAATAGCATTACGCTAAGTAGATTGTACTTAAAGCTAAAAATAGATAAAAAGAGGTTACTTGATCGAGAATCACGAGTCGTTCTGCTTTCAATTTCGCGTTCCAGCTTTTACGTGACTGGTTGCTTCTTGCCGTGCGTGAAATGATGCGTTGTACGCGTGAAAAATACTTTCTTCGTATAGCAGTTTTTTCTAGCCGTCCAATGTACAGGTTTACTGTCGAGGTAGTAAAAAATACGTCCCTGTACGGTGCGTGAAGAAACAATGTAAATTCGTTTTTCTGAGACTAGACATTTCCTTGCATGCAAGCGTGAGAAGAAATAGTTGATGGATCTTTCCTCGAAGAAGGTTGAAGTACACGTGTAAAGACAAGATTTCCTATAAGGCTCGATGCAACTTCCTCTTTGTCATAAGAGTTACTTACGCGATTTTTAGTAGTACATTGGTTCAATGCGTGCTTGGAATGAGTAATAATTAACGCGCTAATTATTTTACTACTTTTAGATTATTATTGCGTATCATTTGTTCTCTGTTGACAAATCTCTCTTCTGTAACAGGTCTAACATCATAATAAATTAATAAATGGTAATTAAATAAATTAATAGATAATCTTAATAATTAATAATAATAAATAATAAATTGATTGCTTAGAAGTATGCCTCTTTAATATATTTTAATACAATTTTATAGTAATAAGAAATCTCTGTGTGCGAATTCTGTGTCCAATTAGAAGCTTTCAGATACATAGATGTGAGTGCAATTTCTTATTTTTATAAAAAGAACTAAAGAAAGTGGAACCTAATAGGTTTCATTCTGTAGGTTTTTGTACTTTTAAATTAGCTACCCATAAATGCATAAATCTCCGCAGTTTACTAATAAGAAATTCCATTTTTACTCATTGCAGGTTTACGATAAGAGTATCAATTTTAAAATCACTTGAAATTTTTAGAGTAAACGATACAAAGTCACGACCATCAATTGATATACAGAGATTCGATTTATAAAAACCATTCGATCGTTGTTTATGTATCATCACGCAGCATTTTGTTGACAGTCCAACACGACTCGTGCCTCCGCTATGACAGATTCACCGCTCCGTGAACCATATGACCCCAAATAACAATAAGTGATCTTACAGTCGTAATTGGAACGATATACGAACAACCTAATCCGCCTAGGGTCCTGTAATATAGATTCTACGCAGCCGACATCATAGCTGGATTCATTCATAGCCGAATATAGATAAGGTGATAGGTTACTAGATCTCGGACATAATTGCATAAGAATGTTCGTTAGTGGATTGGCCAACTTACTACAATAGTCTTTTCGAAAGTCACTAAACGTGGTTACACCGAGTACAAGCCTTGTTTATTACTTTATTAATAAATCTTACAAATAAACATAAATGATAGTCAATTAAAACAAATTGCAAATTAATGTACGATTAAGATCCAACACACGTCAAAATTCTATCGACAGGTCATCTACTTTCTATATAAGAAAGTTCGAGAGAAAAATTCGCAGAAATCTCGAGCAATTTCTCGATGCCTGTTCATTATGTTAATAACGGAGGATAAAATCAATCACGTATACTCTACATGGCAAATGATAGGTATTACGCCTTCGTTGAATTATCATTGGTAACAGGAACTTGGGTACAATTAAGACGATTAAACGGCGTAAAATGGTAATTGTAATTAAACGGATTGTGCAAAGTTAACTGATCACCTGTGTCTTAAAGAACCAATGCGGAATAAAATGCAATAAGTAATGTACTTCTTGTATCAGTTACGTGATTCTTCATGTCAAATTAAACCCTCGAGCGCAAGTGTAATCCAATATATATATGTATATACTTTTTTTCGAAACATCACGTGAAACTATTACAAGAGTCATATTAATTTTAGTTCCATAAAATCGTCGAATTAACAAACTAATTCTACCTATATTCACGTCAGCCGATCTTATTATCACTTCAAATGTAATTAAATTGCGCGGCCGAGTAAATTTTTCCTTCGATTGAACGAAAGTTATTTTATCTGTTACGTAAAATTAATAGTGGTTCGTTGCCTAATTAGGATGAAATCGAAAAATAACTGGAATTTATGGACGAGATAACGCATCATCAAGATCGCAAGTTATTACGTTGATGACTTCCGATGACTTTGAACTACCTCGTTACGCTTGACTCGAAATTTTAATAGAATATGGAAGGACATCTCATTAATCATGTTGTTATGGAGCCACCACGAGGACTTCGACATCTAATTCCGAGTTTAATAAAAACGGTCCGATGAAATCGCTCGTAAATGCAACGAGAAACGCTTTCCAGCAAAATGTTTCATCGTTACGCTCAATCGAATATTGCCTCCAAGCATCTTGTAATTGGTGATTAATAACGTCGATTAATGGGCATAAGTCAGAGGGCAGTGTTAGCACTGCGATATACGCTATCCATCAAAAGAGTGTGATCACTACGTGTTTCATGGAATCTTGTATTTAAAAAATGTGTCTGGTTAGAATATTTACTGTTATCTTAGAAAATTCTTTAATTAAAAAGATATTCAAGTAATATATGTAAAATTAATTTTGAAGTAATAACGAAATTTGTAGAAAATGTAATTACTCAGTATAGACATACCTGTAGAAAGCGATTCCAAGCATTCGACCATAGTGTAAAGATGCAATAACGTAATTGTTAGAGGGTGAGGATAAAGAAGGAAATGACGAAAGAGAAGATTCTTCTGCAATTGGTAGCAGAGGATTTGTTTAAAAACGTGCGAATTAAAATTTCGTGAGGGGCTCATAACTACTCACTTCACTTTTCTTAGCCTGCGTTCCTTTCTTCTTTTCTATTGGTTCGCAATCCCTTGGGAAATCAGTCGTAATAGACAAACATGTATGGTCGATGTAAGTACGATCAGAATCGATATGATTTCACGATGACAACGATGCTGAATTTACGAATTATTCGTCTCACGTTTGCGGAAAGATCACGCACGTTGACAGCATATAAAACTCCTCGTGGATTTTGATTTTCTCCGCCGACAGAAGTGCACAGGTCGCCAGTAATAATGAGTCGAAATATTTCATAACAACGGGGTCGTTACGTCAGAAATCCATTTGAATCGGCAACGGAACAGATAGCCGTCCGAAGTGAAATCTGTAAAAAGAGTCATAACTCTCGGAATGCGCCGACTCCGACATACATTTTATCGAACGTAAACTTTTCTTTTCGTTAAGCTGGTGTTGCTTCCGTTCGGCACGCTCGTTCGTGAGAAATCGTAGCGGATAGACGTCTCGATAACGGTTCTTATATTTATATACACAAGCCCAATACGGCTTGGGACAACAAGTGCGCATCGCTGTTCGTAAACATTAGGGTACGTAATTAGAGTCTCTCTTTCAATAACGTGAATTTATAACGTTATTACAAATTAATATAATTTTATTATAATTTAAAATATAATTTATAATATCCGAAGATTAATTGTTTTTCTCTTATGTACTTTATTATACCGCGAATATCAATAAAGAACAATTATCTGTTCAATTTTCTGCTGCGTTAGGTAACTTTAATATTTCACATTGTGATCATTAAATACTCGTATATATTATAAATATTTGACAAATATGTATTAAATATTCATATAAATCGTATAAATGTTTGATATCTATGAATAAAAATGTGTATAAAGATTGAATTCATTATAAATTAAACGCAAAACTACGCGGAGAAATTCTTCGTGTTTTTCTTTTTATTTTTTGTGTTCAATAAAAGCGTTCGCGTAAGGATCGAACGCAAAATATGGGATAAGAGAAAAGCATCGTTGAATAATGCATCGTTCTTTTTATGATATTCTTCAACCGTTGAAGAAAATCGTTTGCAGAAAGTCGCAATGAAGTAACTAAGAGTCACAAGAATTTAACAAGAAAACAAGTTACTTAATACTTTCGTTTTTCAGGCAATCTGCATATAAGACAGTAAATAGGTAAAGGCAAACTTGTTTGTCTAACACCGATCGGGGCCCCGGTTTAATTAAAAATCGTTCGTTGGAAGTTTAACACGCATGGATGCGTGCACGGATACCGAAAGCTACTTTTTTCGTCGCTAGTCTTTAACTATGTTTATCGGTTGACATTTCAAACGATCTTTCGCAACAATAATATCCAATGTACTGATCTCGGTACGTAAAGTGACGGAAGGTTGAGCACGACTACCCTTTTACCACTTTTTTCCTTTTTTTTTATTGTAACTTTCGTATAATAAGCTAAGCTTTGTCTTGTAGCAACAATTATTCGATACATATTATCACGTATCTTACATAGACACATACTACTATATATGTTACATTTTTCCAATACATTTTCCTTTGCTATTTCTATGGAGTCGTAAATAGCTAAGCTTAGGAATTTAATGGTCGTTTAATTGCCATTTCTTCCAAACACTAAAATAGCTAAATACCAAGCCGTTAAATTGGCGATCGATACCGCTATAATATAAATTTCTATTAGCGCGTTCCGTGAAAGTTAATCAATTGCGTCACATTTTACTACAATACGAATAAAGCTCGCGAATATGTGTAATTGGTAATACCAGGTGGAAACCTACCTTGAAATTAAACTACCGAAACGCAGCGTCAGTGCGCGTTTCTTCTTTCGAGTTTTTTTTGTTAAACAAATTAGCAAAGCCGATCTGTGTCATTCCCTGGAGATACATTTCACGTAAATAAAAGTTTCTTAACAACGATTGCCTATTTTCTCCCCTTTAATAGCTTCATGCACGTGATGATTTACGAGATGTTCACCAACGCTTTCCGGCGAAAACTTTCGAGAACAAGTCAGGCAATTGGGCAACGAACCGCTTCTAATTGGGGCTGGCACACGCCGTAAAAAGAAGCAGCAAGGTGAGCCGCGCGTAAATGAATCGCGCCCTGGTTCCCTTCACCCTGGCTTTCAGCACTTTTCCTACAGAAGCAACTCCCTCCGAAAGGTTTCTGGCTACCAGCTAGGGAAAGTAACGGTATAAACAAAAGAAATTTCCTGGTATTTCATTACCCCCGACAATTCATTCACAGCTCTTTAGGCTCCTCGTGCGTACATTCTTTGCCTTTTTCTTTTTACTATTGTAAACTAAGGTGTCAGTCAATCCGAGTACTTAAGGTGTTTGAGTATTTAATTTTTACGCGGAGTGGGTTTTCTTGCTCGTATATCGTGATACTTTGGGAATTTACTCGAATTTTTCATAAATGTGTATCGTCAAAATCAAAGAACTTCGATACTAAGAAAAATGTGTCTTATATTTGAAGACTTACCATAGAAAACATCAAGAAATTTTATATGGGTTAAATGTTAAACCAATTCGAAAATCATTGTAGAACTATAAAACTGTATACTTAATTACCTTATACTGTTTCATATTTTTATTTCATTTTTCGCAAGTTCAGTGCAGTCACTAAGGATTGAGACACACATCAACAGTGGAAATATACTTTTGAATGATAAAATTGTAATAGTGAGAACCGCTGAGGTACTAATAAGTATTCCTTTTTCTTTTTTAACACATTAAGTTCTACTTTTCTAAATGATAAATTGTTGCATAATAAATCTTATTTTTCAACAACGTCTTGCTCCATTCTTAAATCATAAAATATTTCACAATTATCTTCGTTTGCCTATTATGTTTTGTACCAAAGATTTCAGTCGATTATTACCTCGAACGATTCGATAATTTTCTTATACATATACCTATATCCATCGATCTCGTAACCCGTTACTAGTTTCTCTATTCTCCACGATCTCATTTTTCCAATTACTTACTGTATGTGCGCCTAATTAACGACCATCCCCGTGTATCTGGTTCTCAGAAAGAAAACCGAGGAAATAGTTTTAATGATGACGTCGAAGCACGCCGAAACACCGTCGACGTTGAGATATTTTAATTGCACGGTCGTCGATGTTATACTCGTTACAAGCTTGCCATGGTTTAAACAGTTTCACGGCAAAAATTCTTTCTACATTCGATGAATAACAAGTTGCAAATAACTAAATAACATGTATCGTCAATGGGAAGTTACGAAATGCTGACAAGTTAGAAAAGTTGTCGTTCCGCGAACCGTGTTCAATTGGCCTAATAAAGTCGGTGAACCACGCGATACACAACATTCTCCTGCTTCGATTAATCGAAACATTCTACGATTTAGAAGAAGCAACTTTTTTTCTCTATCTCGTTCTCAAGCAGTTTTGCACATTAAACGAGAATAAACGTCAGTTTCACGCGCTTTACGTACGCAATAACACAATAGATTAATAACGAGAAAAGAACATAAATAAAAAAGTTGATATTGTTAGGAGCATACGAGTTCTGGTCTACTACCATTTGCTTAAATTCTTGCTTGTTAATTCGTGTCTGCATTAAGGAACAGGTTAACCACGCAATTATTCATACGGTAGCTATTGTTTTCAACGCCAGAATAATTCTTCTTAATTTTATCACAATTCATATATCTCCAACTGTAAACAATGTGAAAATAAATTCGCTGGTAATCTTCCGCCGTTGTTTGCTATGTAATATATAATATAGAAAATAGCCGATCTATGAAAATATCGCTGCTGTTTTCCTATTTGCTCTTCGAAATAGAATTACATTCTGAGCTATGTAGAAATTTCGCCAATATTTTCTCCAGATTGCGTAGAATTTTAATTTTTGAACCATCATTTTCATCAAGTACACTTTTGTTCACTTTAGTGAATTTAACATTGGTGAATCTCTTATTTTACAATACACGTAAATTACGAATTTTATATCATATTTTAGGAGATTAATATTTCATAAAATATATAAATCACAGACTTCGTATATTTTATAAGATATAAATACCTATAAATTTGACAAAATTTGAAATATGGACAATCGTAATATTTATCTGCAATTTACGGAACATTAAAGAAAATATTCTCCGTTAGTGCCTTAAAACCCTGCTACCAATGAGGACGAGAATAATTTGTTTAAGCTCAAAATAGAAACATAACACAACCACATTATTGATTAGTCAATGCTTATTACCGATTACGCCATGTATACCGGTAACAACACAATTTATAACACAAATAATAAGCATGTGCATCGGACTGGTATGGCTAAAAATAGTGCAAACGAAATACCGAGGGAGGAATTTATGGTGTTCGATGCGTTCGAACGTCACGTTAATCATACCAGGCGCGAAATTTCGGATAAGATGAAAGTGCTCGCTGGCATGTGATCGTTCCAACCTTTAATTGGTATCTACAAATATATGTACGTGAATTCGATCACGGAACAATAATCGAACTGGGGCCGCAGGCGGAATTTACGCCACATGAAAAATCACGTTCGTTCGGCTGATTTGTAATTGTGTCGGTGTACATTCGTGCATACACGTCATTGGTTTAATTGGGCATATAAGTTGCGTATGGCCAGTAGGTACGATCAAAGAGAAGAAATTTGTGAAATCGTTCGTTCTTAAATTCATTGGAATTCCTTTCGGGATTAATTAATTTATCTTACAAAGCGGTTAGCAGAACATGACGTGTAATCCTCGACGTGAAGATTAGATCACTGCGAAACGTTGCGAGTTACAAGGCATTTAGTAAACAGATAGTATAAAACGAGCCATAAAACTGATAATATTTCGAGCTGGATCAAATATAGGTCGCTATTTCAGCGGGTTTTAATCAATTGTAGTAATCAGAGGGTTTAGGTTTGAATGGAAATATCGTTTCGGAAAAAAGGACTTAAGGCTGTCGCATATTTAGTAACGCGGTGAACTTATAGAAACATTCCGTCCTCCCGATTTCGAATTGTATTGTAGAAATTAACTATAATTAATTGTTTTGATTAACTTTTTCCTATACATATAATCAGCGGTCAGACTTAGTTTACGAGATATACGCAAAAACCTGCCGGCATTGCTATAGTTTATGTCTGCCAATAGTTTTTCGTCTGTGGCAGCGTATGTGTTAGTATTGGTTGCTGGCCGTCGCCGACCGCTTATTTTCTGTTTCTAGATGTGGTTCGGGCGAGCTGAAGGGCCCCCTGCGTAATTGCAAAAGCTACACTGCAAGAACTGTCTGTTACAACTCAATTAAATGTAAATATCTTCAAGATTATACTGCTTACGCGAGACTACAAGAAATGTCTGTTATAACTCAATTAAAAGCGAACATCATCACGATTATTCCGTTTCGTAAAATAATATGAATTATTCATTGGTCTGTTATTTTTATAATTAATTTGTTATTATTTCACGCAAGCGTTGCCATTGAATAGAAAGAATTGATTGGGAAACCTAACCCAAACCTCAACCCAATACATTGATGATATTCAATCTTAATTGAATTATAAGCTATAACAGACATTTCTGGAATTCTCGTATATGCAGTTGTGCACGGGGTCTTTAAGCTCGTCTGACCCTTGTTTACAAACAAAACTACAAAAGATAGGCAACCAATACTGACACGTACGCTCCCATAGATGCACAGCTATGGGCAGAAATGTACTGTAGTTGTATTGGGAGTTTTTTGCGAATATCTCGAAAATCAGAACCGACCGCTGTGTCGGTTGTACGTACAGGAAAAAGTTGTTTAAAATGTGAGCTTTACACATATTCAAAAATCATCGAAATCAGGGAGAACGGAACTTTTCTACCAGTTCATCAATAACATAAATAATATCAAATAAGCATTCAGATACTCACAATATATATTTCAGATTTACTTAACTCTATCTCTGTCGAAATTGAATTATATACACTGCCGTATTGCCGCTCCCTTATTTTCTAAAATCCGTAAAGGTCTATTAAAAATGTTTATAAAACTATTTTCTACATATGATATACATGTGATAGATGAACTGTAACTATTCTAGAATTAATTAATATTCGTGGTAGTTGTTAGACATAGCTAACTTAATTAGCTAGAATTTAAAGCGTTCAACAAGCTTAATAGAGATTACAAATTCGGATATTCTACATTGAATTAACATGAACCCAAAGGAATCAACAGAAAAGAAAATAGTAATAACGAGCGATTTTTTGTTTTTTAAATAAGATTCAAAATGTCGATCGTATATGTTTATTACGAGCGGATGAAAACAAAAATGGCAGAATACCTTCTCCCGTTATTAAAATATTAGATATATTAAAGCAAGGCCATAAGAGGTATGAGGGTGTGCCACACCGGATCGATAACAGATTTATGCACGTTGTCACTTTCAGAAAGCAAGCTATTGTTAATCTACATCTATCTGCGCTTCACCATTAACGGTACTTTCTATTATTTCACATTAACAGTTAAATTTATCTGTCTTCGACGGCCGTATTCGAACTCCATTTCCGCTCCCATTCATCTTGATTTCCAATTTCATTTCCCATTTCAACACACGCGCTGCTCAATATTTCTCCTAATTTCCATACTAAACATAGATTATAATCAGACTACCGCGATTGTTTCGTACGAACTCGATCCTAAACATGTCATGTGAAAATTCTCATTCGGAACGTCACTCACGGTATGCAGGGTGTACTTATGCACGAACACAGCGAATCATTATTACATCTCGACGTGGTTTCACCGTGATTCTAATCGATGCGCCGCGCCGTGATACAAGCACGTGGCAATCCTTCGCGTCCTTACAAGGTAACAAGCATACGTCGCGTATCAGCAGTAACGGAACTTCAATGGTATACAACAGATGTTTATGGCTTATCTGGGATATCTTGTTTTCATGATTCGCTGGTACCAAGACGTAATAGACGAATGAAGAGAATAGGTAACATCAAAAGTATCAAACTAGTCAAAATAAGCGATGCCAAATATTTTGCTCTTGCAATTTCTAAATTCATGCAAATTTCTGGTAAAATAATTCTCTTTTATGCTATTTTGAATCGAGACAAATGTCTTTTTATCGTCTTATTTTCTCCATTTTCCCTGAACATGAAATTGACAGTTCGATAGATAAGTTCAGGAAAAGAGAAGAACATTTTAAAGACATTTCTTATTGTTTCCGTTCGTACAAAAGGCTTTTCGTTCTTCTTTAAATTTTCTTTTGTCGTGTAGCCCGGATTTATGAATGAATAAGGCTTTTATTATGGTTTCAGATTAAGGAATAAAATTTTACTTTCATAAATTCCAACTTCCGGACACGTACGTTTATATGTATGCGCGCACATTTATAACTGTTAAAGTGCCATTAATTAACCATTAAGATGCGACTTTACATTCGCCAATGTGTCTCCTAGGTCCAATTATAAAATCATCCTGAAACAATTTTTCCGCTTTCATATGACGTGTAATCACGTACAGTCAATCTTTTATCTTCAAAAAAAAAAAAAAAAAGGAGGAAAAACAATATATATTTGTTTCTAATGTTTCTGAATAGCGTAGCACGATTATTTGACGGAATCACTATTTCGTCCTCATCGCGTCCAATTTGAAAAAGAAGAAGAAAAGATGCTTTTTTGCAAAGAATACAGTATTTTACGAAGTTTCTCCGCGGTGGTATTATGAACTAGCCACGGCAGCGAAGGAATCAATATTTGTCATTAAACATTCCGACACGAAGAAAGTCGGCGCAAGGCGTAACGATACATCATAAGTTCTTTAGTAAATTTATGACGTACCATAAATTTCATGAATATTTATATAACCGCGACTATCCCGAGCATACGTAGCGGAGGTGTTTAAGCCGTGACGAGAGCACGCGGTAAGTAGTGAGGTAAAAATTCGCATTACTATGTCGGAAACCAGTCTCTTTTGTTATTGAGTGACCTTTACGTAATTAACAATACGTCTCATTCGGAAGAGAAACGCGCTTTCACTGCCCTTAATGCAATTACGATAGTTCGAACGATATTATTAATACATATACAGGCTCACGAGAGTATTTTAACACTTACCATAGGAAATTTTTATGTCTATATTGTGTGTCTTGCATAGTACATTTCCAAATTTCATTAGCATTATAATGAGACACGATGATCATGATTACATTGATGTAATTTGAAACTAATTTGAAAATGTGTATACAAATGAGAAAATTTACTGTGAACATACATATAGTACGGAATTAAATACGGCATGAACAACCATCTTAGACATGTGGTAAGTATTAAAAATGCTGTGACTGTATGTCAAAGCTTATTAACATAATGGATAATTGATTGTTTAAATATTTTTGTGTTTTGCCATCTATAATCACGATCATCAGACTTATAGTGCTAATGAAATCTCAAAATATCGTTCCTGCTTCTATTCCTGTACCCTTTAGATATTACGATTTATGTTTGCTCCATTATGCGGCACACCATCATGCCTCACTTTAATGGCGATCGTTAAACCTATTTTTACGACAGCACTTTTTATGAAAATAAAACACATTCTTTTCTATACTATTAAATGGAAACCTCGATATTCATTAAACACCATACAACGGCCCAAGTTAATTATCGAGACGGTTATAATTTATGTTCTAACACGAATACATGCATCCCACGCGTGTTCTTATACACGTATAATCAAACGCCATGTTCAAGCGTCGAAAAACGAACATCTATTGCCGTATGCGGAAAAAACGGCACACCCCAACAGGTAATTAACCCGTTTCTACAGAATTAGTCATAGAAAGTAGACGTTATCCCCCATAAAAGTTTTACAACTTCCTATCCACACCATCGAATATTTGACCGCATGCATGCAAGTACGAAATTTTTATCGTCTTACGATGACTATTTCTTTAATAGACGATAGAATCTGATACTTTTATTCAATCCATCATTCAATCCGTATTTCCCAACACCGGCGTAAACAACAGACCATATTAGACTTCCTTGAAAGCGATCGAGTGGAAATTACTTAAAGAAGACATTTCCTGCAGGAAATTCTGGCGATTTGCCAAACAAGTGGAATAAAAGAAGAACAAGAGCAATTCCTTCAGATTTCAGAACTTTCTACAAATCGAGCGCAACAAATGGATTACGTGTCCCGACGATGATTAACGTAATGTTGTAATGTAAGTTACTTCAAGCAACGCTAAGTGATGTCAGGCGAAAAATTCGCAAAAAACGGTATATCGATCATTAATTACGATTTATGTCAGGTTAGCGGCGAAATACGCTTAGGATTCTTGGGACTTATCGAACGTTTTCGGCCTCGATTTTCATCGTTCCAGTCGATCTCGTTCGTTTCGTCGGAGCTGCTTACTTGAATATCAATCAAGAAATGGCCGGCGGCCATCCTCGGACGCACATGGTAAGCGTAATAAACTTTTGCGCGGGCACTTCGTTTCCTTTCATGCTCGCGCTAAATCAGTCATTTTCTCGCATTCCACCGTACAGCCTAATGTTGATTGGGTCACGATCCAACTCTCAAAGGTAATCGATCGAATCTGGCCACGCTACAATTGACGTACCTAGTGTTTCCAGTATGCATCGAAATACACCGTTGAATCGTCCACGCGGTTCCTTTAATTGAGCAATTAAACCTTTGGTGCCTTCGGGTTGGATCGTGTTGAATTATGGCTGAACTGTGGATTGCATTGATCGCCGTAGATGTCAATTTACCTTTGACGCATGGATCGCGATCCTTTTACGTGAATTAGTTCTTAAAAATAAAATAAACTGTATAATAATCAGGTACAGGTATGTATATTCCAGTCTTTCCTGGTTACAATTTGGTAGAATGCGTTGGGAGTATTAATGAGAAGAAAATGTTATATAGACTTAGATCGTTGAAACGCTATTCTCGATTGATGAAACGCTTTCTCGATTCTCGTTATTTATTTCCATTCCAATTATATGTTTTTAATATTAAAAATTATTTTTAATTTAAACGAAATATAAAAAAATGTTATTGATATTCACGATCATTCCTTTAAATTTTGTACTTTATATTTTTTACAACGAGAGCAAGCTTGAAAATTAAAAATTCAAGAATTGTAACAGTGACTGCGAATCCCTATGCAGTTTCCAATCTTTGTGAATATACTTAAACAAATACTAGAATCTAGATAGAGATTTATCCACAAAATATTTTATACTTTGAATATTTTATATATTGTTGCATATTATATCTATTCTGTACTATAATTGTATAAATATCCGCCGTCTGCCTGATAAAAAGTTGGGACAGAAATAGAAAAAAAAACAATAGATACTTAGGATTCCAACGTTGTTTAATTTCATATTACTAGCTTCTTATGTGCGATTAATTTTAAAATAAAAGAAAGGAAGAATTAATCGATTCGCTGAAATGAAACAGGAATAAACTTCGTGAGATAATAAATTCACTCTTTTACCGCTGTCAATCTTCCACCGACAAGAACAATGGACGTTTTGAAATGGAATATTAATACCTAGTGATTAAATTGATTGAGAATCTATAACTTGTTACAGCATAGTAATCGCGGATCCATTATTATTTTCCTCATGCCTCGTATTCCTTTTATAGCTATATAATAAAGCTTGGAACTATAATTATGAAAGTCAGGTCTCATTACATCGCTAATAAAATTTTTGATGTTTGATATAACACACATAATGTATTCATGAAAGGTTTCTCCAAATGTTCGATATATTAACGAACTACTGTATATAAGAGCTCGAACAAGCTTGTATAGTGTTGTAATTTTCGCTGACCATATATTGTATGCGTATAAAAAAAAAACAAAAATAATGTTATATGAACTAGAAATTTCAAAACATTTTACATAAGTGCAATATTACACATAAAAGTTATCTATGGTAAGTGTTCAAATACTTTCGTGAGCCACAGTATCTACATATAAGTCAGACAACACGTCTCAACGGACCAGTCACGTGAACGTTGAATGAGGGAGAAAACGAGTTCATTCTACACGTCTAATTTTCTCGAGGAATCCGTAAAAATAATATAATCAACATGATCCAGGTCAATTGCGACATTGTTGCTAGGCCAGACAATATACCTCTTGAGTCGCCATTTCAATGAGTTTTTAATTAGTCTCCCTTGTTCCCTCGAAAGCGTTAAAAACCTATGTTACCCCTCAATTAATGTAACCTCCGTATACACAGCGTGTAACACAAGCCATTACTCGAACGCTTTGACTTCCCAGGATTCTATGCATAGCATCGCATCTGTGGGAAATCGGCGAAACCGGCGAAATCCTCGATTCCTCGACGGTTTCTGTAAAAACACGTCGATTCGCAATACGGTTGTATAACCATACGCGTGGTACGAGTAATTAAGAATAGCGAAAGACACAGTAAGACTAGTTGTTAAGTCTATTATTTATCTACACATTATAGGATAGAAAGGGAAGATTTGTGGAGTCTCTAATTCGTTTTGAAGATATTCTGACTTAACGGCTGACAAATAGCTGAAAATTAGGCAACGATACGTGCGCCATTTAATCGGATGAAGATTTATTAACTCGAATACGTTCAGGATGAATAATATTGCTATATTCCAAGATAAGTTTATTTTATGATATTTTGAAGCACCGTCCACACTATGCAAAATGTTCCAGAAAGGAGGACTTTTCTTTTTAGAACTCGGTAATCATAGAATAAGATATATGTAATCTGAGGTTTAAATAAAGAAAATCTTATTTTAAACGATTCAAGCATATCCCTGTGCATGTACATATAAATGTATGTACATCTTATTTTACCTGCATTGGAGATTACGCATGCTTGATTCAACAAACCACGAGAGCATTCTCACGAATTGCAAAATAACTGTATCATATGTTTCATCGTTTTTATCGTTGTTTCTGTTCAAAAATCTAATCTCTACGTGCATCTTCATCTACGTAACATCGCGTTTCACTTGACCTATCGCGATAACTCGTTTGTTAGGAAGTAGATCCAGAATCTAAATGCGCTTCTCGTTACACACACGCAACGTCGAATATTCATCGAAATATTTCATCGGATGTTCTTCAATCGATCAAGTCGCATCTTTTATTTGCAATATTTCCTGTGTTTCATGTACGTGCAGTTCAAATCATCGACATATCGGAGGAAGAACAGACGAAACAAAATTCGCGAGGCATTCGAACTATGACAGGATGAAATGCACGGAAGATATTTATTAGGATGGGAGCTTGTACAATATATTTTCATCGATATCAGATGCATCCATTAAATAGGAAACGTGGTTATAACCGACATTGCAAGCCACTCTGTAATCATTACCGTGATTGTGGCTGCCAGGATGATGTAACGCTGGATGAGGGTGAGAGAGTCGATCGGTTTTTAGCGACGAACACAACTAATTTGTAAGCGACTAATTGTGAAGCGAACCTTCACTTTCACCCTTCGTTGCGCTTTGACCTTTTCATTTATCTTCTCGAGCGGGGTGGTTCCGCTCTACATATGTGCAGGTGTAGGAAAAATCTGCATAGTCGAGCGATTCTACAGGCTGTTTCATTAGTGATGTACAACATAAAACCAAGTAAATTGGTCATAATAAATGTATAGACAACTAGATATAGATTACAGATAAAAAACATAGTAAGTCACATTTCTTGTCTTTCATATCATAGAAAGGCGATTTTATAATTCAATATGTTAACCAATTTCATATCAAAATTATCTTTGCATTTGATTTTTGGATCAAGTACATATTTTTGTCGTTCCCACAAAATACTAGTAACATGTATTTATTTTAGTTATACAAAAATGAGAACTAGTTTTAAATTTATTCGAATGGAATTATGCTTGTTTTCCTTTCAATATTTTATGAAAGACAGGAGCAATTGTAACTTGTCTTTTACATGCGATTAGTTTTTGTCAACATAGCTCGTAGATACGCAAATCATGCTCAATTTCCCGGAAACCCTTTCGATCTGATTGGCCCGCTGCCAAGCGCAACAATGTTGCATAACTTTTCTAGTTGATTAACAGCGGACTAAACCACTTTTTACCAACAATTCGATCGTTTCAATGCATGGATAAACAGATTAAAAGCCAACCTATGTAACATTATGCGTCATCAAGCCTTTCTTTGTCCCTAAAAGAACAGAAGGACTAAGAAACTTACTAAACGCACCTGCCAATAATATGTTATCTAATGTTGGGTATTCACAAATCATGTGAAATGCTTGCGATCGTTTGTTAACGTGAATTTACATGGAAGGAAACACGAAGCACACAGGAATATCAAACAATTGAAAATGTTTGCAGTTGCAATTTGTGCACCTTTGAGGCAATATTGGTAAATCGAAAAAATGCACTGCTCATTTGCATGCGTGAAACTTCAATGAAAACAAATGGTAGAACGTGTCGTTTCTGTGTTCGTGCCAGTTAGACATCCATTGGTGGTGAAATATTTGTGAACGCTTGCTAACTTCCGCTAACGTGAATTTTTTCGGTGGAAACGCGAAGCACGCACGGAAAGCAAAGAATTGCAAATGATAGCGAGCATTCGTAAACGTTCAGAGAAATGTTGGTATCCTAAAAATGAAATTTATTTATATTCGACAGAAATGAATTTTTGGGTGGAAACATTTTACTGATCGATAAGTAATTCTCACGAATATGTTTTCGCTACTAACTATATATTAGCATTGCTTCAAATGCTGCGCAAGTATTCGGCAAATTCCAATGCAAACCTTCGCAAACTTCCGCAAGCGTTCCGTAAAAAGTTTTCGAGCGATCTAAAGCATCCATACAAAATTTAATTTTTTCATCAAAACGCTTAACAAATATTCAACAAATTTCAGTACAACCGTTCGAAAACCTTTTCAAACATTCAACGAATTTCTAAGAGATCAGAAATACAATACGCTAATTGAATAGCAACCAACGACTTTCCATCTATTCACTATTGACCTATACGGTATCAGCAACCCGAGGTCGAGTCGCTCGAAGACAATGAAATCGAAAGGAGAGCCAGGCTCCCTTTCCTCGCACGACCACGTCGTTATATTATCGCAGATGACCTGCGAAAATGCAACAGCCGATACAGCAGGAGCGGGTCGTACATTCTCGCGGCGTGCATGCACAGCAACTGTTCCACGTTCTCCGAGACCGACTTGCAATTCGTCTCGCACGAGCAGTCGCACGATTTTCGAGTATTTCTCCCCAGCTCCAAGGACGAACAGAGAAAGAGACATAGGAAGAAAGAGACACGAGAGTGTTGAGCGCTTGCCCGAGTCGTGTGTCCGACCGGACACGTCGGTTCGCCCCTTTTTTCCGACTAGAGTACGACTTATAGTATTAATAATTCTGTACGCCCCGATCGCGACCGATCGGAAACTTTCACTGTTCACGGGACGTAAACTCGCGCCTACACGATCGTATTTGAACGACGATTTGAACATGCTACTTAAGTAGTATAGAAGCGAACATGAAAGATGAGAAACGTTTGATTTAACAAATTTAGGGGAGAAAGCAGGAAGCATCCATCGATGGGATGATCTTTGATGTATAGATTGACTGTTATGGTAAACTGCCGTGTACATATAAGTATTTGGACATCAGAGACCTCCTATACAATAATTTATCAACTAATAACATTAGAGGGTTGACAAGTTAGAACTTCTCCTTTAAAATTTCATTTCTTTTTCTTGATAATTAGTATAATCAGATAACTTGTGAGTTTTAACATTTATATGTGAAATATTATTTGCGTTAATATCAAATATGTTGATATTATACAAGGATATTTATCACTACTGACCACTTGAGACTCGCAACTTCGAAAATTTCATAAATAACACTATTTCAGCTATGCATGAGGGAATTAATACAATTTGATCAGAAAATTGATATTGTTGTTACATTTTCAAAGTTACGATTCAGTAAGGTGGATAAAGAATGAGTAATAAAGAAAGCAAGCAAGGTTCTTGGGAAAGTTGCTATCCCATATATTACTTTGATAACTTTGCAACTTTGTGCAAAATATGTACCACCGACGCAAGAACTGATTACAAATTGTGTAATTTTTTAAATTTGTACAGGAACATTTGGGTCGACTTTCACGCGGAAGTTTTAAAATACATAAATAAAATTAAAGCAAAAGTTATCAAAAATTAGGCACGATAAATGGAACATTCTGCTTTAGTAAAAAGCTAAACGGAGAATAATGTTAAGGTCGACTTTTATGCGATATATTCAGAAACAGCATACAATCTTAAATAGTTTCGTGTAAAAGTGTCACGGTACTCGATTCTAATCCACCGTTACGACATCGTTCTTACGCAATTGTAAACGTATCGTTGCCAAATTTCGTTTTTCCTCGTTAAAAAAAAAAAAAAACAGAGAAAACTCTGAAATACTCGTAAATTAATTACGAAAAAAAGCGTACGGGGACCGAACGCGAATCGAAAAGTCGTGATGAGGTAACAAACAATAGAAAGCAATTTGCGACCGGGTCACGCAATGTCGATTTTCAATAGAAAAACATTCAAACGAATGCGAGCTTTCTCGTTCGCCATGACTGGCGCCTAGTAACCAGGCAAAGCTTTGAAGCTGCATAATTAACCATCCGTGGTACGGTGATCGATCGATTCGCGCAATAATCGTCATGTTACCATAATCAAACGTGTGCCGCTGCCTCCCTTGACTTAATATGTTCCAGCTTAATAAATCGATGCTTATAAATTTATCGTAAATTGAATTCGTTAGCGAATTCAATCAAGAGAAACTTTCGCCTCGCGGAAGGTAACAACGAGCCGATCTCTTTTACCCTGACCAATGATTTGGCTCCGTGTCGGCTGGTTTTAGTAATTAATCGATGAAAGAAAGCAGAAAGACCGACGAGAATCGGCGAATGCCGCGTTCCATTGTGAATGTTCGTTCGATCGAAGGCGTCCCACGGTAAGCAGGTTCCTTTCGAGTAGCCAGCCACCTTGGCTCGCCTCTTTTGTTCCGATCTTTAATTTATCTCCACTGGTGGCACGCCGACCGCGTGTAACACGTTGCCCATTGTGTGTCCTTGTCGTAACGGGAACGATTTATCGCACACCTTGCACATCGACTGTGACGAAACGCTTGTTGGTCAGTCCGCGTGACAACGTCCTTACTCGAATGCGCGTATTCTGCAGAATCGCATAGAATAAAAGTCTCTCTCTACGGATACCACAATGTTATGTAATTAGAGTACACATCCGTGACCGATCGCGTAGATGCTTTTGTCTTCGTGATTGCAACATATATTACGATACGTTTATTACACTTCTCACCTTTCGCTGACGGAGCAAGAAAAAATCCTGCCTACGTAATCTTCTCTGTCGTGCGCTGCATTCGAGGCTGTGGATATGAGAAATATCGAGAATCCAAATTGTATCCTGGGCATATAAGGTTGCAGCACTATAGAACCTTGGAAGGTTTTGTTCAATTCTATCCTAAATCCTAGAAGGATTTGGTAGATCATTCTAGTTCATATGTTATAACACACACGAGGTACAGGGTACACTTACTATTCTACTATCGAGGTCAGAATAAATATGATTTTCTTTCTGTATTTTCTATTATCTACAAGAATTTGCGCTTTCTAAGTTTCCTAGAGAAGATAAATAATGTTTCTTATTTAGATTGATATCTGTTTGAATTGAATATAATTGCTAAACTTACCATGTTAGATTGTAGAAAGTATATAAAACTTCAGGTTTCAAAACTTGGGGCATTTCGAAACAAAGTGGTAGATCTATATTCTACGTCGTCTATAATTATAGCTAGCTACGAAGATTATCAGGTGATAAATCCCGAGATAATTCCGCCGATGTCAAACTGAAGTGGAGAGATGAAATACCTGTTTAGAAACGTTTATTTACTCTACTTTTGCGACTAAAAGAATTCAATCCAAGCACGTAGAATATTCAAATCGCACCGGAACACCGCGCAGAGGTCACCGCGAAAATTCTTATCTACTAATCAGAGGCGGGAACGTAGCGTGAAAGTCTATAAATCGCTAAATAACGCTTATCGTAGAAATCTACTAAACAATCTCTTTTCTATGTTTCATTCCCTTGATCCAAATAAACAACGTAAAAAGTAAATGATATGTAAAATAAGTACATACTTGAAATTGTTAGATTTGCAGCAAAAACGAGGGAGCTCCAATATTGAAATTATATTCATTAGATGAGAAAGAAAAATATAGGTTTCATATTCGAAGGTCTCATATTCAAAAGTGTAAAAGTTTCTTTCTATCAATTTCTATCAAAATATATTTCAACTTATGGAATCGATCAATGTAGTTTCTCAGCGACTCAATTTAAAGCACGTTTGAAAGTGTGATTCGAGTTTGATTAATTTTGACATAATGTTCGTTGATTTATTCAAGTTACTGAAAAGCGGAACTGGACCCCTTATTGCAACAGCCCGCTCAATTGTAATTCAGAGCGAAGATATATAATGTGGAGCAGAATTAAGAATTCTAATTATGACGAACCATATAAGAAATTGGTAAGAGCATCATTCAAAAACTGGTCCTTGTTGGATAATTTTTGAAAGCGGAAGGTGGACAACGACGACGAAACAGTGGCGTGCCGAAAAAGAAAGGGCAACGTGGTGTCGTTGCCCGTATAACGCCATAGATATTCAGAGAAGTAGACCGCGTTATATATCATTACAGTACACTTTCACCGAAAAATCTTGCTTTCATTAGACCGAACTTGACAAGCACACGCTGCACGCGTCTGACCGCAAAACGAATCCCGCGAACACGGATGTCCTTTGTTCCCGGACTCCAGACAGCTTCCACGCTCAATATACCTGATCGCCGAACCGTTCTATAAAACAGAGGCAGCGATCGTATAGATAGCTGTTTTGCATCGTTGCAACGGATACCGATCAGCGTGTTAATTCCTCGAGCAAAGGAAGCGAGATTTAATTGGGAAGATTGGTGGGATGTACTTCCGATACGTGCGTTTCTAGATGGATATGGTGGATATGTTACCTCTAGGTTAGTTGCTATGATGGATTTTAAACAAGTTAGTCTTCTCTTAATATGTGATTATTAAACGTGCGGCAATTATCTTTTTCTCTTCTTTCTTAAATTTCGTTTGACGTCTACAATTGTGAATATTTTGCTATAAGTAGACTGTGGATGCTTATAAATTTATATGCAATTTAAATATGTAAAAATGCATAGAATACATTTGTGTATACGTGACATGAAAAAACATATGAGATATCCAACGATGAAGGAATTTTTATTGTATTTTACATTTTCTTATGTGTATGTATAAAAATGTAAATCTATATAAACATTTCCAGTCGAGTTGAATATGCATTCGTCATTAATTGTGCAGAATGTCAAAGTATACACTGTGTCGCATCTGCCATTTTCTCGATTTTCAGGAATTGCAAATGTTTGAGGTTCTCTTCTCATATTTTTTACTTTTTAAACGAGAACGCTATTCGTGGAATTTCCAGTGGAATAAACGTATTCAAACGATCAAATAATTGTTGTTTATTAATATTTTTCCAGTATACATATACAATTTGCAGAGCATATCGTAAATAAAGAATAATAAGTAATTATGAAACCATATTTCCAAAATAATAGAAATAAACCCGACTATAAAGATCTAGATAATAAAAATTTATACAATATGGAATATATTAAAAAGATAATTGGAATGAATGGAACACTACGTTCTAATTCTTTCGCTTTATACTGATATTACTATATATGATTACTACTATATATGATCGAGGCAGACATCGAACTTTCCGTTGTTCCCTCTCGTATTATTACCGCGTTATTTATTCTCCTCAAATATCTTTTCTTTTGACACAATGAAATATTACCGCTTTCTTCATAACTAGTAACGCATTAATATCTATGCGTATTCACGTTTTGAACCAATAAAACGATGCTTAGAAAATTCTTATAAAATAACAATGAACAATGTTCAACGAGCATAATTTGACTCGATGATTGATGTTCCTTTGTTTTAAAGGAAAACGCGTATTATTACGGGTATTTCGATGTTAGAAAAACTAGGAATAGCTGTTGCAAAACATGACAGTTATTACTACGAAATTCAGTTATAATAATAGCAAATTCGTTTTTCGTTTACTTGAGTTCTTCGCGGTTAATCTGAATTCTATGTAGCATACGTCGATAAGCTACAAATTATTCTATAGATTAAATGAACAACATTTTACAAATCGAAGACCGATTAACATTCGATTCGGTTTATATACGGAATAAATAAATCGATCGATCGGTTTCTTGCAATGGTTAAACTGGCTCAACTTGCTCGGATAATTGGTGCAATTACGCAGTTCATTATTATTCTCGAAGTAACACGCAGCTACGCGTTGCTTGTTCCTTGCATGGAATCGCTAAAAGCAAGCATAGATAGTTGTTTATTTGACTTTCTTCCGATGTTAGTGGCTTCCGGTAATTACAAATTCCTGATTTCCGATAAAGACAGCAGTTATCCTGGTCTTTGAATGATTTATTTATTTATAGGTTACGGATGTTTCTAGAAATGGAAATGTGTATTTTTGTTAATACGATTAAAGAATCGAAACCTAACCAGACGTTTGTTTCGCTCACAAGATACCATAATGAATACTTTATTTCAAATACTTTCTGCATTTATATACATTATGTGCATATTTATAGTTTCAAACATCTCAAACATACATACAATATTTCCATAGTAGAATGTAATATTTCGAGGTAGAATGTAAATTCTACTTGATGAAATCTTATCTCGAAAACACGAGAGAAATTTCATGATAATAAAAATAACATTGAATTTTAATTTCAATGCCAATTAAAGATTTCTGCAAAAATTCTTTCGATGTGGGTCTTTGTTTTCATACAGAGATTATATGCGGAGCTACTATTAGAAAAATGGAAAAGAGCATTGAAAGGGAAAGAAAAGTATACTTACAGATGATGAAGTTTCTCGATCGTTAATTATTTATGTGCTGTAAAATATCGAACCAATGAATAGTTCGCTTTAATTAAAAATTAGAATAAACGTCTTCGCTTTCGCCTGCTTTCGTGTACACGAAAAGATATGTCTCAAATGTAGTAAACTACACCCATATACGTTTTTCAAATTTCTTGTCACATTCACAATGCAGATTTGTTCTTGATTCCTTCAAACGTAAATTTATTGATAAAAGCAGATAATTAATTGTTTTATATTTCTTTCACATTTCTTTTTATATTGTTTCATTTGATATCCCTGACAAAAATAATATGGACATTATATAGATACGTGGCCATTGAGTGTTAAAGTTAATTATTCGTTAAAGGATTTTACATATTCAGGAGTATTTGGATCGTTAAGAATCTCATGTGCAGACTCTTAAAAAATACAGTCATTATTTGGTGAAAGGTGTTTCCTAGAAGATATACGAAAAGAAAGGGGTGTTCGCAATATTGTCGAACAACTGTCCTCAATGTCAGTTGTCGGATACGTTCGAAAAGAAAGCGCTCTTTAACTGTGGCAATGCAATAAAACCTCTTCAGGCATTCGTGTCATCTCACTCGAGATTTCAGGTAGATCTGCGATATGTCACGTACTCCTGAACTTGAACGTTCCAAGTGGAAGCAAGTCTAGAAGTGGTATTCGATTGGACATTTGCATTCCTACTAAAATTTATTCAACGTATAACTTGCAATAAATGTCACTTGGTTGAACTGAGCAGAATTCCGTTTTAAAACGTTTCTTGCGTTTCGTATAGTTGTTCCGGTATTTTAAACGCTCAAATTTTGCGTGTAATTATACAAAAACTGCGGTCTTTCTCGGTACTTCTTTTTTTTTTTTTGTTTGCGGCCAAGAAGCTGTGAAAAATAAGAATCGCCTATCCAATGGGAAATAACATCCGCAATAGTAACGTAACAACCGACTCTCACAGATTTAGGACAGTTCTAGTTTAGTTTCACACGTAAAACAATATTACGTAAAAAGACAGAAGACGCTGATTTTTATCGGGGTAATGGACTTGTAACACCATAGATATTTTTATTCTTTTTTCCAACAGAACGACGAGTCGAGACGATTTGTAAATGAATTTCCTCACTCCACGCTCATTATTGCCTCCGCTCAACTTCGTTTGCATTTTCAAGCAATTTGCTCCGGGGGGTACTCGACTTTGCGTAGTCGATGAAAGATCGTTGTTACTTTAAGGATTCTATTTACGCCCTTATTGTACGTTTTACAGACGTTTAATTAATCGAGATTCACGCCTGTGGCCTAATTTTTTTTGCTAATAACTGGGAGAAATGATTCTTACTGAATGTAATGTATAATCGAATCCTATAATTTGATGTTCTGATAAAATATCTATTATCCATTGAATTTCTCCTTTCTTGCGAATTAGAGATATTTATTTTATGCCACAGTTTCGATATGCTGCGGTTTGATTTATTTTTATATGAATAGAGTAAAAGCATTGGTTTTGTAGTAGGTACATGTATAACAAGTAATAATCCACGAGACGATAATTCAGATTGCGTTCACCAAATGGACATCTAATAATGATGCATATAAAAGATAATAACGTGTTCGTGCCGTACACACTGCAAATATTTAACATTATTATATTTAACGACAGGCTGCTATTTTGCGTCTTGCAATAGTGGTAACATTACAACGTGCAATTTCTGGGGCACGAATGAAAAACGAGCATATTCCAATTTCTACATGAAAGAAACATGCCGGTTTATATATTTTCATGATATACGGGGTTCTCGGACATTAACATAATTTACGATATTGATATGATTAACATCTTCTAAGAAATTCGTATCGAAATGATTAAACGAGCCAGCGAGTTACAGTATAATAAAACCATTTTGCTCAACACATTTTTCAAACTTCTATTTATAAATATAATGTTCTGCATCGTAACTAACAATTGAAATCCTTGATGAAAGATTCGCATCATGATTAAATATGGCATAAGATTTGCATCGCCTCCAAACATTTATATATTTTCTTTATCGATGCATTTAATTTCACGTTCGAACAATATCCGTTAATCTTTCATTCTCTCATGTTTTTAGTGGGTTAACGTGACGTCTCGCAATTTGAAGTCGAACTGAATGAAAAAAGCTGTTAAAGAACACGTTACAAACATCGTAAAAAGATTGGATGGGTAACTGTCCTGGAATTTTTTCTCGTTCGCATAAACGTTGCTACTATGTGACTTACCAGACCGTGAATCTATTTTCCATGGCACAATCGTTGATGTCTTTATTAATCGTTATGAAATAGTAGTGTAATTCTAAGTTTAGACATTGTAAGTGTAAATTCTTGCTTCGAATGGAAATATCGAGTTTCAATTCTTTAATGCACTTTTTACGAGAGATTTAAAATCGAAACTGTATGATACTTCTTAAGTGAAGTCGAACAATCTTACAAAGGAATGTTAGAAAAAATTCAATTTGTTTTCATAGAAACATAATAATTTTCATTGATTTCCTACTATCTAACACTGATACACTGATTTGTTATTATGATTAACCGCGGAAGCATGCCGATGGCGACGAGGAAGTCAAGTATCGTTCGTTTTCATTTCCTTGATGAGCCGTAAATTACGCCCGTCGCATGAATTCGCGCATCAGACTCTAATTAAATTGCAATACGACGATAAATATCCGTTATTCTCTACTTTTATCGTGTTCCATGGCGTAATGCAATTGAATTCTACGTATACATGTAAATAACGCTGTCTTGTTCCATTTAAAGATTTTTAAAGTTTAAGTATTATTAAATGAAGTGACTTCGTTTTCGCGAGGCGAATTATTAGAAAATCCGCCATTACGTCGTTGCTGAACAATATGAAAACGGTCACCATGGAAAATTTCTATCCAGCTGCTGCTTACACCCTTGCATTTTCTACCTGAATTTCACTTAAGAAGAAGCACGCGCTTAGAAAATGGTATTCGGACGGTAATTATCACGTTAAACTGTTATTATACGAAAATTATTAAGTACTACGTGCTTATATGAGTTGTGCAACTCGTTTGAAACGACAGCTGTTCACGTTAAGTTTATAACACAACCGAATAATTCTTCCAGGTTTCTGGAAAGGTAATAGTTGATAATTCACTATCAATGAATTTCAACCGGTCAATTATCGAATGTACGGAATACGTATCGAATATCAACGGTACGCATTAAGCATAACGAAGAGAGAGAGAGAGAGAGAGAGAGAGAGAGAGAGAAAGGAAGAAAAGGCGAACGTTCGGCTACCAGATTATTATAACATTCCTCATTAATGTTAAAAATCAGAGTGAAATGAATACAGATTTTACCCATACCAATGGTACAATACACGCATGGTACGCCTGTCGTAAAATTTTATCTCGCTTTCATATCCGTCATTCGAGCAACTTCGCCAGTTTCCGTGGAAACGTTTTTAAACTCAGATCAAACGAACGCTCAGATCAAACGAACGCGCACGTAATAAAAAAATTCTCGACGGGGGATTATTTGCAACTTTGTTTATCGGTCTGCAATTTCTTTCTGAAACCACCTAACTTCCTTATTTTGAAACGAAACTCGTTCTAATGCAGCGCGGCGATTTTCTCGGCGCACTTTACAGCTTCCTTTAACGGCAAGAATGGTTATACGATTTACTTCTGAAATGCATTTCTCGCCAAATGGTATATGCTGTTCGATTTCAGTATTCAATGGACAAATGTAAATTCTACTAAATTTCTCGAGGCATCATAGCCTCTTGTACGTACATACGTCTCGCGCGTACTTGAACTTCTCTCCCTGTATACCGTGAAAAAAGAAGAGTACGGCGCGTCTTCGAGTACAGGAGCCTAGCGTGAAAGTTTCATGTAATTGAAGGCGTGTGTCTGTTCTTTATTAGAGCTCTTATTATCATATGAAAGTTGATTTTTCGCAGTCGTTGTCTCGGACAACGTCGAGTCTAACATGTTTATGCGGTGACGCGTTCTCGGAATACGATAGTAGAAACGTCGTCGCCGACATTATCTATTCTAAAACGGGATTCGATATGTGCACTCCCAGCCATAAATTAGAACCTACAGATATTAAGTACAAACTCTATGCATTTCGCTATTGTTGTTTTCGAAATATTTTATTATAAATCTGTTATTTCAATCTAACTATATATTTATTTTTGACACACCATATGCTTGTTTTTGGCAGGATGTAACTTAATTAACAAAATCATGAGCAAAAATGACGAGTTAGTCGTTACATAATGATTATCATTCCGTATTAATATCCTACAGTTACTTGTAACGTGATAAAATTAGTTTTAAAGAGATAAACAAATATCCAATAAAATATTGCCGTCTGTAAGAATCAAATCAGCTACTGATTTTTTAACAAAAATAGCAAGAAATAGATATAGAAATGGATATAGAAAAATGTTCACTCGAACTTTATTAAAATGTAGACCCGTATAAAGAATCGATGTATCCATTGGTTTTCACGAAGCCTTCCGAAGTAATGGTTTTTTCATAAGTGTATGCATGCTACTTCAACCCTTAACTTAAAGAATGACTGACTATACAATGACAACGTTATACTTGTTCAAGAAGAGATCTTCGCGGTTAGAAAACCGCGTTTAGTCAAAAGGAAAGCTCGACGCAGCGAGATCTTGACGTTCACTTTGCCGCAACGATCAATATACTGTTTGTCATAATTCATGCTGAGAATGTCGATTTTTCTCCTTTTCTGTCCATCTGTTTTCCTTTTTTTTTTTTTTTTTTAGAGAGAGAGAGTTGATATACAGAGTTGATATAGATTGGCGAGTAAGTGACCCGTGCAAAATGCGGAGTTGCTGTGTGGAGTTCAGGTAACAAGTTAAACGATCAATATACATCCTGTAAAGTATTAATAAAGTACGCCTAAACGAAGTGTATATGTAAGTAGCTGATATATAATTAATGTACCACTTATAGAAATTCGAATTTAATCTGAAAACCTTCACTTCCGTTTAATCCCCTTCGTTTCCATGCTCGATACAGTATCTGAATTTTTCTTACGTCGTTTGACAGGGTGAATATGTAGGCATAAGATACGGTACCATTTCTGGTAACTGGTTGTTGGATATTCTAGAAATAATTAAGCGAAAATACTGTTGTGTAGCAACGCGGCAATTTTTTCGATCGTTTAGTATTCCAACTAGTATAACGGAGACTGAGTAACGGCTAAGCGACGTAATTATTGCTAAATTTCTCAGGGGAAAGAAAGGGAAAGCTGTGCGCCGTCGAATAAAAAGAGTCGCGAGCCCGACGTCACGATCCGTGTTCTCTGATAGTCGGTTTTCTTTAGTCCCACGCCCAGTTCACAGAACGTTGTCAATTTCACGTGTGTTTGATTGACTTTAGCGTAGATTGCTTTTACCACCATGATTAAATATTTAAAATATCGACTGTATAAAATTCAAATTTAAAATGTAAATCGACGTCGATAATTTATTTTCTACAAGTTCTGTGAAATACAAATGCCGAGCAATTTTGTCAGTATTATGCAAGGAATGCGGGTAATTTGTTTAACGTTGACAGTTTTATCACGTTTAATAATTAACGTTCTCAATTAAAGCTAACATTTTAACACAGGAAATACGAGTAAGTAATTCTGGAAATTTTCGAAGAAATTTATACCTTACCATAAATTACGAAATATTTTGCGTACCTCATGGAATGTTGTATCGGACATTGAATATTGCATTATTCTAAAATATATGCCATATATTATGGGCAAATAAAATTACAAACAATTGAAATATTTTGGTCGATATTTATTATATCTATACTATTTATTATTATTTGTATCTATTTATATATATATATTGTATATATATCTATTTATATATATTGTATATATATATATATACTATTAAGCTTTTCGGTATCTTCAATCAGTAGTAGTCAATAGTATTTTCATTTAGGTGTTGCCTTTTTCGTGCTAGGGATGTAATAAAGAATACACCTACTGTTTAATACGAACTAAAATTTCCATTTCAAAAAAAGCCAGATGTATTTTATTTCTCTTACAATTTGGAGCAATGAATTTAGGAATTGTATTCAGACTAGCCGCTCAAATTGATAAAAGCATTTAATATTATGTTCAAAGAATGAATAATAGTGCTTCAGTTTAATCATGTGTAAAGAAGTACAATAATTTGTAATGTTTAGATTTATCACACGTGATAAATGATTGTTGGACGATAATATATGATGGCAGTTGCAGATTTATCACATTTAACAAATGATTGTTGAACATCATTTCATATCAATAAAGTATAATTGTATGTATAATATCAAGATATATTGTAATATTATGTATATTGTATAATATATTGTATAATATGTATATAATATAATATATTGTATATTATGATAGATGGGCAAAACTGTGGTTACTTTTCAACGAGTGATCCATTCTTATGTAATCCACTGGTTTAAGCTATGTCGAGGTTGTAACTAGAGGTAGGTGCAAGCAGCTCGATGAGGGTACTAGAGCTTGGGGTTGATTTGTGTCGCATAGGCCTAGTGGTTTCCTCGAGTAATCATGAACTTGTTCGCCCCAGGCGCACCGAGATTTTAGTTTCGTTCCTGTTTACTCGCGATTTTCATATTTTTTCATATGTTAATTTCGAACTGCATGTTAAATTTCCCTTTAACATTATCCTATATTTTCTTATATTTCTCAGAATTCCAATTGTTGAAATAGTAGCCAGTAATGTTGCAACATATATATTATTTTCGCTTATTCGTGAATTTTTATAATTGTTGTAAATATTCATTTCGAGAAATTTCTCTCAGATTTTCTACTCTGTTTCTCTTCTATATATGCATATCTGTACTCTCTCTTTCTCTTTTGTGACTTCCAACGCTGCGGGAGGAAAAATAGAAAACCTCGAGAACCGTTGTTCACAAAGAGCCGTTATTATATACGAAAGTCGCACATCCTGGTTTGGTTGGCGTGGGCGAAACTGTTATGAACAGGGGGCGTTTAACAGGAAAAACAAAATTGGTCAAGACAATGAAATGATTCTAAAAATAAATACTCGTGGTTAACAAAACTGTGTAGCGCTTATTATTATTCTTCATCGGTAGCTGAGTAAAACTTTCATTCTATTCGCCTTATACAAGTTCCAGAACGTAATCGTACAATTTCTTCCCCTGATTTATGCTCCGAAAGGAAATTTTCGCGTCACAATCTAACTTAAGGCAAACGTACACTTAACATTTATATCTGTTACAAATATGGCTTTTGCATACGCTGTAATGTTAAAATTATCGTACAAATGCAATACCGCGTATCAGGAAACAGTTTATTTATTGAACAATGCTTAGAAGAAGAACTCGGTACAATAGAGGAACGTGAGTGAAAATCAACTTTTAAAATTGCACTATCGGTATCCTACATAAAGATTTCAATTCGTGCATTAATGAACTGTGTTAACAAATTTTTAATTAGTAATCGGTATGTCTGATTGTATTGTATATACAGTAACCGTGATATTCAATTTAAAGTCAAATATTTCGTTTAAAATTGATCTTAATCTGCATATTATCAACTGGATATACAAGTCTTATGAAGCAGAACGCGTGTAACATTGAAGTTTGGATTTACATTTTAAAATACACTAGGAGTTAGTTTAGATTATAAATTAGCAAAATTTTTATTTTAGAAATCTGCAACCAGTATTACTTATAAATGTTTCATCGTATACATGAATTATATGGATATTCATTCTATTTCTAATGGAAATAATATGGATACACTCGATTTCATAATTTTATGTTAATCTATATCGTCAACATGGTCATTTACGATATGCACACGAGTCGTTCCATCTTATGGTATTTACTACGCATACATTCATTATTTCAACCATCAGATTCTGCGGATATATATAGATAAACATATTAACATATCGTGTTCTTCATTACGTAAAATCACGTGTATTTCACTAGAATCGATAAAATGTAAATAAATCAGCAGATTTTTCCTTCTATTCAGACTTTCACTAATGTACATTTCTATTATGCACACCGTACTGTTCTGCTACGTACAATCGAACTCGGCCATACTAAGGTACATTTCCTATTTCGTTTTAATGTGACCGCACCCTTTTCATAATGGTCCCGGTATTGTAAAAGGCGTCTCGCTATCAATGTTGCAGAAGATAATGATTACTAAACAGTGCATTACCAGGAGTAAAAATTTAGGAACATAAAGCAAGAAAGCAAGAAATACCTGCAGGCAACTTGAAATAGACTTTTGCTACGAACTTAAGCTAATTCAATGAAAACACTAAAAAAGTATCTAATACATAAAACCCAAATATTATAAATTATCATTCTGAAATAGTACATTACATAAAGTGTTGCTAATCATCGTTAGCGTTAAAATTATGACCTTTAAGATAAGATCCAATTGAGCCAATTCCATATAATTATAATTACCCCGTATGATTATAAACTATCAGTTGAGATTGAAATTTTCATTGTGGTATCTGAGAATTCCATCGGGAAATTAATATATTTCTATTTCACTATAGCAATTGAAGGTTAAAATAAATAAAAAAATGTTCCCTGTCTACAGAATGTTGCTTGCCTGAGATCCCAGAACGTGATTCACTCCACTGTGAAGTAGAATGACCTCGACCTCGACGACCTTAGGCGAAGGTCTACGATATATTACGTAAAAGTCGAACAACTTCTCTATTCTGCGTCCATGGTTACGTGTAATGTAATCGACTGTAGATTATCATAGGTTTAAGGAATTGCTACGGATCGCTTCGGAATTTCAAGATCTCGATTCTTGGTACTAGTCTCAAGAAAAAGGCGATCCTCCGACCTCGTGAGTGCTTCACTGAATTTCCTACCTGAGAAATTTTACAGATCGAAATTTTTTAACCATGAAAAAATTCCAGGTGTTTCCTATAACCATAGAAAGCTTCTAATCCTGGTTTTTACTACCATGAAACGTGATTGAATAGGATTTTTCATCTTTGTATATGAGAAAGATATGAAACTTTGAGATTCCCTAATATAATTCATATACTCCATTTATATCGATTTACTAAATGCTTTATATGCTATTTTATAGTAAGTAATGATTTCTAATTTTGTATTGCCTTTATCACTTAAATATTATGAACTTTTAATATTTACGTTTAGTATTTTTACTAACATTACAATTAGGGGATGAATAAATAGAAAAACGGATTAGACAAATTTATTTATTTATATGTACTTCCAATTCACTATACAATATCCTTCTCAGGTCCCTCATAATTAAATAATTTTTGTTCGCTTTATTCATATGGAATGTATATTCCTTATCATTAAAAAATTGTTTTTATCCTTTGCCACTTATCTAAATCATTTATTATTACAATTCGTCAATTATAGTTATTATTCCGTGATATTTAAATAGAAACTATATGTAATTGTATTTTACAATACCTTTCTCTATATTTGAATACGGAACGAATTTGAATTAACAGTCCAATCGAAGAAAAAAAAGCGATCCGTAAGAGAATGAAATCGATCACTTTCGACTTTCCATTCTATAGTAGAACGAAGCCGTGCAGAAGTGGTTTCGATTTCCATATACTTGATGTTGCTCGCCACAGGAAACGACACCTGCTACCTTCTTCTCCTTCTCTTTTTCTCTGGATTCCTCGAAATCCGCGTTACTTTCCCTCACGTCACAGACGAACGATCGTTCGTTTCTAATTGAACGACATCGGCTGTTGCGAGGAACACTAAAGAGTCTTGTCGCCGTTGAAGACAGATAGAAATGCGGAGGTCCCGCTAATTATTGTCTCAGAATGAATTCATTAGAACGGCTCCTATCACACGCATCTCTTCGTTACAACTTGTATACGTTTCAACTTCTAACAATAACAGCGACCTTTTTATTCGTTAAATGATATATGGTTAAGAAAGAGAGACCTCGAACTGTCCCCATTTTTAACAAACGTTTCCTTTAAAACTGTCACCGTGAGATCCTTACGAAGAAATGTTTTTCCTCAACGTCTCAGAAGAGAGAAGGTAGAAAGTATCATACTTCAGAGAAACGATGATAATACGGACGGAAGTTCGTTCGAAGCCGCAAATGTCATTATCAAAGGTAAAAGTTGTTTCTAACTTGTTGCATACATTGTCTAATTTCTACCTTAATGGTTGCCTCTGGAAATTAGTTGAAAATTATCATATATACATCTTTCGACTTTTATACAACTCTTATTGACAAGAATGATTAAGAGAAAGATTGAGAAGATTAATACTATAGAATTATCAATAACTATACATAGTATAAAATTTGATCATAGAAATGGAAGTGGAAAGTATATGAAAAAGTACATAATGTTAAAGAAGAAAACAAGCATACGTCCATTCACTTTACACAAAATCATTAAAATTCCTAAAAACGCACCGCAATAAATCTGCTATAAAATATTAGTACTTATCAAAAATTATGAATCGATCGCTTCGACCACATACATAGTTTCAGCATTAAAATCATAGCACGAACACGCAATGGTACATGACACGCGATACTTTCGAAGCCTATATTTCACACACACGTCACTCTAGAAGTATTCGTACACCCGGACATCCATATCTAACTAATCCACCTGCGATTACGATAGATACTCAAACGAGGTCACACCTCGCTGATGGTGGCAGTTAAGGAACCTCAAATCGAGATTTCGCTCCTTTGTGATCGTTCGTTTGCCGTCAACTGATAGCCTGTGCCGTTATCCGTCTAAGCAGAGTATAAAAATGACCCTCAGTCGAATTTCTTCTATCCCACTGACCTCGAAAGGTTTGGATCACAATCTGTATCGAGGAACAAGCGATTTGATATCGTGTATTCCGTTTTCGTGTGCCTGTAATTTTATACAATGTCTTTTGCACCACCTCTCTTGCCATTGAAATAACGCGAGCACTCGGGGGTCAAACAGAAATCCGGCACGAGATACGACTCGATCATTAATCAGTAGATCGGAGTACATTATTTGTTCGGAATTGTGAAATCGCTGATGTTAGTCAGGGCGGTTTATCATAATTTACTGACTATTGTACGAGGAGGAGGGGAATGGATGAAATATTAGGGAAAATGGCATTACAGGTGTTGCGTGATTGCACGATCCGCGTTAATCTTTTATAATAGATTCTTACGTTATATGTTACCGGCTAAGGTTTGAGATCATTGATTGCTGGAATAGAAATGAGAAATTTAGAAAAATTTCAGTTTACAATCTTTTTGTAATTTCCTCGTAATTTTTCAGAATTTTACTTCACATATTACGTATGAAAAGTTTGGAATCATTACATAATCCATAGAGCCCGGAAATTTAGAAGAATGTTAGTTTAGAATTTCATTACCCTATCAAAATAGAGAAAATTACCATCAATATTTACAGCACTAATTTTCAATAACTTTTAGTATATGTAAAAACTGAGATTCCAAATAGTAAGTGATTCCACATTTTTGGCCGTAAAGCACTTTATTCTAAACAGATTCTTTATTAATTTCTTTTCATTAAAGTAGGTAAGGTTTTTTTTAAATACAAGAGTAACAAAGCTACAATGTGTGAAGGTATTTACTAATATAAATTTCGCTCGTTCAATATAATACTTTTGATGTTTCTTTGTAGTAATAAAGGAGACACGATTATCTTCGTAAATTCTGAAGCTGCTCACGGAGAGCTTCGCCTCAGGATATTAAAGAATGGCTCTCTCAAAGTTTCTTCTTTTATCTACCTCCAGGATCATTTTGAAGCTTGGGCGTGTTCTATTGGACTCACGTTTTATAAATTCTAAACGCTGTCATCGTATTTCTTCGGGATTATGAAACTTATCTATCATCGTTCAATTCATCACGACACGACAGTACTAATTGGGTGTAGGTAATGATAATTACATGCTTAATGTGATTATAATGGTACAAATGGAAAGCGTGACTCAACATATTTGAGCGACAAATAAGCTGTAACCAGTACGAGTCTTTCATCATCGATTAATAGGTCGTTAAAGCCTGCTCGTCGTTAAAGATGCAACGACAAATTATCGTGAATATGTCAAACCTAGGATTTCAAAATATGATCTGTGAACTATAGGAAAGTAATTGAAAAGCCCACTTAATATGTTTGATCATAGTCTAAAAGCAGTTTGAAGAAACGATTCGTCAAAATATTTACCAACTGAGTGAGTCATAAATTTAATAATTTCTAGAATTGTTTCGAAACTATTCAAAGAGTAAAATTAAAAATGTAGAAAATACACTCTTTTATATTTAAAAAAAAATTTGTATGGACTCACTCTTTAAAATGAATTACAAACGAATTATCCTTTAGTTTCTAGAATTATTTCGAAACTATTCAAAACGTAAAGTTAAGAAGATAGGAAGTACACCTTTTTGTATTTAAAACAAATTTGTGTAGATTCACTCCTTAAAATAGTTGTTGTCGGGAAGGTTTACCTTAAAGGAGACAGGAAAATATAGTTAAGCTAGGTAGGAAATGTGTAAGGGAAAAATGAAGTTCAACTCGAAAATCTCCTTAACCAGTCACATCTACGATAAGGTACACTGAGATATATACAAGCAACATTGTAACATTCACTCTTAAAATGTACTTCGACAGCCTTTTTTAACCATTCAGGTATTATGAAACCAGCATAATTATACGAGTAGTTTATGCAAGTTTTTGTTGACATAACCGTAATTACAATACTAATCGAATGAGAAAAACTAAGGTTGAGAGATATGTAGATCAGTTCTACAATAATTCGTAAGAGGTCCCTGGAGCACTCCTGCCACACGCGTAGGATAGTGATCGTGGAGTTTTAGTCGGTAAAAGTCCGACACTATTCTGCTGTTCTACAAAAAAAGATCAGTTCTACGAAAGCAAAAGAACAAGGAATTTAACGGTAAGAGAAGAATGAACTCTAATGCGATTACTGATAAATTCAACTCAAGTCTCGAAATATATCCGCGCAGCAACCGCGTAATTAAGATGTTAACCTCTCCGATGACTTCGATGATAAAGAGAGTAAAACTCCCACCAGAGAGTAAACTCCAATTACATTCTCGGAGCTAGTTAGACGTAATTGAAAAACTTCATCGCTAAAGTATTTTAATTGTACATAAATTACACGCTTGATTATTACCTATCAATCACAGTGTACCTATCAAGCTCGAAACATGCTATGCGTCCTATAGAAACCAAGAATTAAATAAATTTAACCTAGTATTAGGTTATCTACTTCTGCCTTCTGCATACTTGGATTAATTTAGTGAAGTTTTATAATTCATAAGTTACAAATCCTTAGTATTAGTAAATTTTCTCGCGAACAAGTAAATAGTTGAAAGTAAATTTTACAAAGCTCTGTTAAGAAAAATTTTATAAAAAATCTAAAGAAATATGATTGCAAAGCAGGTAATAAAAAATAAAATTTTGAATTTTTAATTCCACTTTTGTTTTGTTACTTAACCGTGATACGTATCGCGAAAAGTTTTTTGACCTCTGTCGTCGATTGAGCCGCGCAACAGACGCATGAAAAATCGAAAATGGACCATGCTGTATGACATATGTACGACGGCTGAAGTCGAGAAGACCTTTCGCTTCGCATTACATTACAAAATCTAATCGTGATATTTTTCGATACAATCTAGTGACCTTTCGTGCCAGTTTTTCGACTACACACTGCTCGAAAACTAGCTGAAAAAAAACCGGCGACTTTTAACAGCTCGCTCAAGTGTGACGATTGATATTAAATGATTTTAGTCGAACCGAAGCTATTCCCATTTGTCATAATTGTTGGATGAAAAGAACAAATTGAATGAAATCTACCTTCTATATTGTTCTTGGTGTCCTTGATTCTTAGTAATAGTAAATCTACTTGTAAGAATCCTGCTAATTCTTATAAAATGTTCGTAAGCTATAAACGATGCAAAAAGAACATCGAAGGTTTTATAACGACTCTTTCGTTTCTTTTATTCGTCTCATAGAATAAGCAACTGTTCCACAGGATGCTGATATATTATTTCTTGTCGTTATCGTTTAGATCGATTACTATTCCTGTCACTTGGGAAAATAAACGAGTGGGTCTAACTATTATCATAGTGCTTTATAGAGTGGAACATTTCAGGCATCTATGCTCAATGAAAAATAACGTTTGAGAAATATTGGCAAACTGTTTCGTAATATTATTAGAAGTCTGTTCGAATGATCATTTATCAAAGCACGGAAAAAATTAATAATTGTCAATATGAGATCCAAAATACCAAAGCGCTTCAATACCGTTGAACTTTAATATCAATTCCATTTTCTCTTACAAACTCTGAAGAGATTTATGGATGATGTAAACTAGAACGGCAAGCAGTAGCATATTGCAAATTTTATACATTAATTATTATATCGATGATAGCGGTTTTCAGCATAGCAGTCATAGAAATAAGATTTATTAACATCTCTGGTAATTAGATTACAAATCTTAATTACAAATTACAAATTCCATAAAAACTTAATAACCTCTGAATTACTTGTACTCTCACTTAAATATAATTTTCTGTATCGATAAACTAGAAAATCTGTGTAGCCTAAATGAATGAAATGGAGATCCAACGATCGACAAACGAGATTAAACATAAATCACACAGTCAATCGAAGATAACAAAGTTCGTACTTGTACAATTTCATGTATCCATAAAACAGAAGCAGCCTAAACGAATGAAATGGAAAGGAATCTACTGATCGAAAACTAAAGTTTAGTTTACCTTTAAATTATAATTCGAACTTCGTTCACTCGAAAGTATTATCAGAATAACAAAAATTTAGTGTATCTATAGAATAGAAAATAGCCTAAATAAATGAAACGGAAAGACATGTAATGACCGAAAGGCGAGGTTTCCTCACCTTGCGTTCCAATCTTCTATCTCGTGTCTCAGAGCCATTATTTTCCATCGTTTCCACGTCGCAATGCTCCGATTCCGCACGACCGTTCACCGCATTCAAATAGCTTCGCGGTGATAATAATGATCAGGATAATTGCGTACGCGTTGTGCATAATGGCCGAACGGCAGTCACTTCAATAAAACCAGTGACAGGGGAACTATATGGTGCGAGATTTCCACGACACCGGGGATTTAACAGCTGCTACCTTACGAGGATTTGTCATTAGCGCCGTTCCGCATATCGTATTGGCAACCAAGTGTTTTTTGCTTTTCTGCCGCAACACTGTCCCGTTTGAAGGATTGTTGCCCTGAGTGTTTGACAAATTGTCTAAATCGTATAAACAGTTCTTATTAATTGAATATTCCCATTCCTTTCTGAAAAGATTGTTTAAGTTGTTCGATTGGGAAGAACGAGGCAATTACGAATACTATTCGTACGGTATATTACCTTTTTTTCAGATTCAAAGGTTAGTAATGACCTTCTCATATTGCGCGGCTTTCAAGAAAATCATGCAATATGGAATATTATTAAACTCGTTTCATCATGTTCTTTCTATGTTTGTACTGCAAGAAAGGTATGAGATAAATTTTGAAAAAAGTGACCTTAATTGAAGTCTATGTTACAATATTTCGTTCTTCTGCGCTATTCTATTAAGGAAGCAAGAAAATAATATGTAGATGCAATATTAAGTTATACTTAAACAATTTACTTCATCGGACATCTTTTTCTAATATCAAAAACATCGATATCTCAATTATACAAATTGAAACGCTCTATACAATAAACTTTCCTTTCAGAATAAAGACTTCCTTAATAATTCTCCGTCGAATTTTCGATTTCGTGAGCCAATTCAGTCTCACTTTGCACCTCGATTTTCTTAATAACTTCTAGATAATTATATCGAAAAGCATCGACGTGAAAAAAGTTAATTAGAATTTCTCTAAGTGGCCACGATTCGCAAACCGGCGAGCCATCAAGGAGAATAATCAAGTGACGCGAAATACGGTGCAATCCAATGAGCAAAATGATAGTAATGATGTCATTACCACTTTTCCTCTCACTGAAGGAGGTAACGTTCATGTTCCGAGACCTTGCCATGGACAACGCCCAGTTTCACGATTCTTCGTATAGCTTCACGTGTTTGATTGCTCTTGAGCGATCTTGGGCAAAATTGAGCCAAATTAGTAATCTAGGAGATATTTGCCAAGGCCAGGAGCAAGAGAAACGGATTAGATGCACGATGTGGTGAATGGCTATTATGCTAGTGAAAGATGGAAGTTCGTAGAACGAGCATTCGAATTACATACTATTGAGATAAAACGATTCTTTATTTATGGTACAATGCATCTTCGATATTAGAAAACATTGATATTACAGGATTTCGACAATATAGGCTGAGAGCCTTACATTATTGGATCGACAATTTTTATTGTCAGGAGTTCCCACATTTCCTCCTCGAACGGAAAATACGTTATCCTCAATGCGATGCACGTCTTAAATAGATCTGACGTGATAGTAGCTTGATTGGACGTTGAAGCAGGTGTTATTATACAATTGATAGACATTTACGAAAATATACAGGACAGGGGCGTGTGCATTGTTTCACCAGATTCACATTTCGTTCACTCACTGAATCGTAACGAAGCGAAATCAACTAAGAATTATTATAATGTTCACAATATTCCTATAGGCTGAAATTCGATATTCTTAGCTCGATGCAATCGAAACATCGCGAATAGTATGTAATAGTAGACCAGAAATTGCCAATAATTTGATAGAAAGTCTTTCGCGGAAGTCGAAAGCAGAACGGGTTGCAAAAGGAAATGAACAAAATATTAGATTAGAATACTGGTGAACATCATAACAGGCAAGATAGCAGACATGATAATATCTGCATCAAATATTTCTTCACCGCTATGCGAAACGTAGATTCAATACCATTTCGTGATTTCAATTAATTCCTCCGTTTCCCAATGCGTTGAAAACGAAAATCCGCAACAGCATCATTCCGTTTCTCGAGATTGTTTCAGTTTATTATAAATACAATGACTCACAAAACTACTTAAATACTTCTAGAAACTTCTTTTATGTATATGAAAACTCATTAGTTATTTTTTTATTTGAAATCTTTATTTATTTATTAAATTATTAGTTATATTTAGTGCAAGTATATATTTCGCAAAAGATCACGAAAGTATATCAACAGCAAATTTTCTTTTATATCAATTCTTATCGCTCTAATCATGTGGGATATTAAAATTCTAGCTAGCATTTGGTGGCGTATCTGTCAGTTGGATAAGGATTAATAAGCTTCAATATTCAATGAAATTATCCTTAACATTTATAGCTTATTTTGGATGATTATTTATACTATAATACTAACTTTTGACTAAATACCTGCAGTAAATCTGCATTAAATATCTTGTAACTGCTATGCGTACATAGACATTTTCAGGTTGGTTTCAAATTTGATCAATATAACCATGACAGTCGTGTTTCATTGCAGCATTAATAAAGTTTCAAAATATTTTACATATGACACATACAATACAACATAAAAGATTTCTATGAATAATGCCCAAATACTTTCGTGAGTCACTGCATCTCTACGTGTACACTGAATTACATTGTGTCGATAGTTTGGTAGCTTTCTGTAAATCACGGTACGTTCTCACAGAGTGAGATATGCAGTTATTTCACGTTGCAAATTGCACGTTTCGCAGTTCTAGATGACATCGTGCGAACGATCGTGTCATACACAAACCTTATACCACACGCCGACCATAACGAACACTCTGCAAATCGGTATGTACTACAATTTGTTCGCAACGCGATGGAAAAGCGAGTTAAGCAGACGCCTAAGCGCTAATTAAAAAAGATTAACGCGCGCGGGGTAACCGTGCAGATCATAACGGATATACGGCCGGTATTAACGTGTATAATTCAGTAGAACCAGATGTTTCCTTGATTAGATAACTTTGATAAAATTCTGAAATACAATACAGCCACGTGAAATAGAGTAAGATTACGTCTTATATTGTGGTCCGTAATCAACTAATTTTCTCAGTAATTGGACAAAATGAATTAATAAATGATTGTTATTAGGTGATTAAAATAGCTCAGATACACGTGTGATATACTCGACCATTGTGAAATAATCGCGTTACGCTGGAAGAAAAAATTAATTTATGATAATTAAATACACGCGCGTCACCTCGGTCTAAACTTCTTCAGATTTTAATAATGATAAGACGTTCAAGTCTTATCTTAATATGTGTATGTGTGTAATTATTATATAATATATATATAATTAATATATAATATAATATATATATAATTGTAAAAAGGAATCGTGACTCGGCCATCGATATAATGATATAATAATACATCGATAATCCTGAGAAATCTTCGCCTCGTGTGGGACAATTGGTAATAAAAAGATCTTTCTCAACAAATACGCTTTGTATGCTTGATCTCCCTCTTTTCTTCTTTTTCTCTCCATATCTTTTTTTTTATCTGACTTTCACGATCGATCCATGTCTTCCTTCAAAATAAAACGTACATGCTCCCACACAAAAAAATTACGTAAACTGGGGCTCGCGCATTATGCCATAATGTATTGCTTCTTTCCACGATTAAAAGGCCATTTGAACGTCTGCCATACGTAACTTGATCCCATACTTTCGAGACGAACGTGTGCGTGGCTGCGATAGTACGAAAACCATGTCAGTCGAGGTGCGCTTGCTCATATGTGGGCAAAAAAAGAGGGAAACAAAAAAAATATATAATTCAGACAGCTCGTGCACAGGGTCGTAAACTCGACGCTCGTTGGAATCTAATTATTCGATTTTACTGTCAGGTAACCGTCTAATTCGGTTAATTAAAAGCATTGCAAGCAACGTAAAATCCGCCTGGCTGGTTATAGCGTGAAATGCCCGACGAACCAGAGCTACGATCGAGTTATCTATGTTCTGAGCAGCTTGCACGAATAGCGAAATTCGCCAACGAAACCGTGATCCGAGAACAGAAAGTTTCTTATAATCGCAAGAAATCTTTAATTAAGTCGTCTGTATAGTCGCCACCAACGAAGATGGGGAACATCGTTGTTCATTCACGAATTTCACGACGTAAATCGAGTTTGATGAGCTGGAACATCATGACGAAATACATAAAGTGAATATCTGGCTCATTACTTCGAACTGCTAGTTATGTAGTAGATGTGTGTGATGTATAGGAAGACGTGGGACCGCAATCAGAAACAGAGCGCCTGATCAAAGACTATTTGGCCCGGATGCGGTTTTCACGGCATCAGTTGGGAGTTGTCGGCGTGCTTGCTATGGATAATGCACGGTGAATTTTAATCGACCTCCGTTTATGTGCAAACCTAATATCTCCGTCTATCGTGAGAGCCAGCGTTTTCATGAGAGTACAGATTTTCTAATAAGGGATGTGTGGTTCGCAGGTGTATTCTCTTTTGTCTGTTTTGCAATCGCTACGCAACATGATCGAATGTTGAAAACTTCGTATAAAATGGTACTCTACGATGAAGATATTGGGATTTTTCTTTGACCTTCGTGTAACCTTTAGAAAAAAAGAAAACGAAATACTAAGGGAGATACGATATTAATGAATTGTTAAAGATTCTTAATCATGATAGCAATAGTCAGTCCTACAATGATGCATACAAGTACTACTTTTACATTTTTTCGATCATCATTTAATGTTCGAGGGAAAGAAACAGAAAGCTAGAATGACAAACATTTGTGAAAGATATCTAATCACAATAACGCGGATAAGTTCTAAATCGATACCATATTATGCCATCGAACTTTTCTAGTTTTCCTTCGGTTTAGAAAAAAGTAAAACAGTAGAAGACATGGATCAGATATCGATCAATATCATTAGAAAAGAAAAGGAAACTTTTATTGTGCCTTATTGATCAATCGATTATAAGTATTTATGTTCAATTAAACACGAATTAACGTACACGAAAAACCAATGCTTTACCGTTCACAACGCAAGTGAATGTCCTATCTCTTTGCCGCGTACATTGAAGTCGACCACGCGGAACATTTACGTGACCGGACCTTTTTCCACGCCGTGCTATCGTAAGAAAATTTATTAACCGATAACAACAAGCACTGCGTGCAGTTTGTGCGCCAGGCCTCTCGTCTTTACTACCGCTTAAAAACTGACTTGAGCAGTCAAGCCTGCTTACGTTCTATCTCGACTTGCTTACAATTCACGTGTTGAGTTACATAATAAGAACGGAAAGTATATGCATAAATATCATTCTAAAGAATTTATGTACGTGCATTAATTAGTGCTCGGTGCAGCACGCTCATCGCTGCAATTTATATCACATTAACGGCACGTATTTACGTATAGAACGAGCATACGCTTTTTAAATAAAATTTACATTGTTGCAATGGAGGGGCTTCGTGAGCTTCTTTATTTGAGAAAAATTTAGGGGTGTCAGTAAAGAAGTGGAACTTAAATAGAGATTTATTTTATCCATTAAATATTGTAAATAGTACATTATTTTGGCTATTTTATATAGCTTCTTCGTGTGCATAAAATAATATATATAAAATATAAAAAAATGTATAGTCGAGTAATACGTTTTTATGTTTAGAATAATAATAAAACTCTACTGGAACTTACTCTCATTCAGAATTTTTTAAAATGAAAACTTTCTCACTTGTATCACTTTCCCTTTAAAACTCTTAACTTTTCGTTAGAAATACTTCGAATACATACAAATAAAGATATTTCACAGAAAAAAAGCAATAAGCGTACAAATCAGTTTTAACCAATCAGGGGAATTACTTTCTAGTTTATTCACCTGCTATCTTCTTCGAAGATGTAACATAAGCATCTTTATAACTTACCGAACCCTTAATCCTTTGATATCATAGATCACGCTGTCAGAAAGTAAATTCAACAAATCCCTTTGCAACGGTACCCATAAAGTCCTTCGATTAAAGTGTAAATCTCTATAGTGACGAAGTTCATGGCAATACGTAATCGACTCTTTAACATTTGAGGGGCGGCGGAAATTCTCGTCGATTAAGCGGTTCATTAACCGATTTCCTAATAAACTGGGTACTAAGAGATTTCATAATCCCAGTTAAAACTAGGTAGAAAAACACCATATAGTAGGTGTTCAACTTGTTGGCAGAATTATGCCTAACCGGACGCCGATAAATCGTTTCATTTGCAATTCTGGCAGCAGATCCTTTATCGCGGCGCACGCGAACGCACGACATTTCGTATAAATTATCGCACACTTCCGGAAGAAAGGAAATGATTTCGTGAAAATATTGTCATTTATGTTTGTGTAGGAACGTCTCTGTGTACTTACATTCACTATGGAAATGAACGTGAATATGGCGATAGATAGTTGGCAAAAGTGAGCGTTTCTATCTTTGGAGCGGTTGGTCACTTTATATGGTAGCAGGTGCCAGCTGGCAAACTTAGATAAACGTGTCTAATAATCGTAGAAATATCGTTCAGAACAAGTTACGTTCCTGGCCAAATGAATATAAATCAGCGTCAGGTTTGCGTAAATGTTCATAAGAATATATTCCAGGTAAAAAGAATGATCCAGTCGTACGATCGTTTGGGCACGCGGACGCCCAGAAACAAGTTATATATGTTCAGACTATAGATTTAGGTAGCTAGTTATAACGACGAAAGTGAGCAGTATTTCGTATTCATAAAACCCTGCATTGCCTTCGCGAAAAGAAACTCGCGGAATCGATTATCCAACTATGGAAACGGTGACATGAGAAGTGCATTTTTCTCGCGGAAAATCGATACCTATGCCCGATTGATTTCATCGTTGCACTTATATTACACCTATTTCTTCAGAAAAACCACAACTCTTACGAAATTGCCTGGGAAGTCCTAATGTCCTACCAAGAATTGAAACTGGCTAAAAAATCTGCATTAATTAGTCATACATTGATAGATCTTTTAAATACTACTGAAATCAGACACATCTTCTTCTAATACTTCGATACATAACGTAAGGTGTTTTACGTAATCGACTTTCGATATTCTGCCATCTCCCAGACCTGGAAATCGATTTGCAAGTGTGTTTGCTTTATCCTTCTCCACGCATTGTTCGGTTTTGCACGAGTGTTGTAAGTATAATACTTGTGAGACCGGTGGTGTTCGGCTACGTCACGAGTTCGAATGGTGCCACACCCACCCCAGGCGTGGTACGGGAGACACTTCAATGCCAAGAATGCGGCGTAAAAGTGGTTCCGTTTCGTTCCGATCGAGCCGCAACGGAGGTTTCGAACGGTTCGGTTCACCACGCACGCGACTGACCACTCTAGTCGTTTTCACTGCCCGTTTTGCGATTGGCATTAAAGGTTAGATAATATCCGCGATCGTGTGTGCCGTCATTTCCTAACTGCCCTTTTCCTGATCCTTTGCGAGACCGACTTACCGGTTGAGCCTTCGCGAACCCGGAGAACGCAAAGAGGTAAATGTTCCACGTCGAATATGCGTTTTATATAGTGTTTATGTATAGGGTACTTCCAATTTTCCTTGCCAAATTATATGTAATGTTGGCGTGGAGTTCAATTGAGAATGTTTTCACATTTATGATAAATTTAAAGGGGTAAAAATTCGTAGAATGCAAATATGTAGAAAAATATACAAAATATTTCAAGTAGACATTGCATTTTATAGTTATGAAATTTATGAAATTTTCCAACTCTTATATTTTGTGGTTTAATATTCAGCTACGTGGAAAATTCGTAACCAAGCTAGAAGGACTTGTAATCTAGTTATAACTTTGTGATAAAGAATTTATGGTAAAACGTCATTGCAGTGTTTTCATCATGTTTCTTGTTTGTACATGAGGGCTACAACCCTGTAGTTTGAAATGTAAGCTTGAAAACGCCGTATGTACATGGAAATATAACACGATGAATATGCGGATTGAATAGCTGAAACAGTGAAGATTTCAATTTTGAAAGGGCAATTAACGAGTCGCTGTCAGAAAAAATGTTTCAAGCACTTGGGCAATTTCATTCATAATGTTTAAACAACATAGAGCGCGTTTCCTTTTATTCATAATGATAATTTATCATTTGGACTATAAACAAACTTGAAGCTTCGTTCTGAAAAGGAGGAGATTTTGTTCATCACCGCCATAAAAGAATGTCTTTCAAACGTCGGTACTTGAATACGTTTTTTAGTCCCCGCAAAGAATCGTGATACTCACTTTGAAGGTTGATCCACAAAACTAAATCCGTACGTTTGATTTATTATGGACCTCACATCGCGCTTACATGTTCCCCGCTCACTGAAAGTAACCTTTCCAGCCACGCGACTTCCGCGTCATTGCTATATTCTTCATATATGTGTACCAAACCGTTAACAGGCACGTTCTCTAACGATCCAGAACGAAACGGACATCGAGCATCTTCTAATTAGACGTTAACAGGCAGCACGTGCGTCGACAGTTTAAAAGTAAAATAGTCTAGGTCACGCGAAACAGGTATGGAATCCTTCTATGGAAGCGAATTAATTGGATCACATCGTGTGTACAGCGACAAGTCGATAATGACGGCAGGTTAAAAAGAAGATTCCCTTGAGAACTAGAGAGACGCTGAAGTTCATGGCTCGTCTTTCTCATGGCCTAGGTTAATAAAACTTGCATCATCATTCGAAGAGCAGTTAGCCGTGTGAGGATCGTTCTAGCCGAGCCGATTACGTCACCGAAGATCGTTGCACCTTACCGAGGCTCGTCCTCGATCGGGCAAGATCATGGATCGTCCTCGAGCGGAGAGATCAGCCTCCGCGATTCTTCTTTCGCGCTTCGACTCGATATTTCCCCTGAGTCATCCACGGTAGAAACGTATTCTAGCGACGCTTGCGACAGATACTCCCGAAACGAAAGAAATTGCTTTTCAATTAATTCGATAAAAGTGATTCGCTCCACCGAAATTTGACGTGGACGATTGGTGTCTCTGTTCGGGAAATTGGGAACGAAGATGAAAGTTACGAGAGATGAGGGAACTTTTTAATGTAAAAGTTTTCACTAGAGTCATAAAATTCTAATGAAATATTTACATCTAGGTTTAATTCTGTAACGGTATAAATTAATAAGTTTGAATATTATTTTATTATAAGCGGAAACTCTCGATCGTGAAAGGATTTATCGAAGTTATCTAGATAAATAAGGAGGACTGTAATACATATTTCATTAGGTATGGACAATTACCAGCTCTGTTTTATGGTTGAATAATTTCATTATACGGATCGATTAAAAGGTAATTAAAAAAGAATAAAAATATATTACCTTGTTTTCTCTTTTCTTTCATTGCGTATTATTTATTTCAAGGCGTCAGCGGTCGGAGAGAATTCAAAATACAGCCAATCAATTTAATAGCATTTCGGACAATATTGGATATCTGTCTTGCGGCATAAATTTACCAGTTACTTTAATTGGTTTTGCGATTAAGTTTGTTCGCTAATTCTCTTTCTCATAAATTCCTAACAAGTTGCAAAACGTAATGAGATAATAATTGGGACAACTACTTGCTAACGTTTTCCATTGACTTCTTTTGTGACCTATAGTGAACAAGATGCAGAGAAAGTACGTGCACTCAATTTATTACAAATAGATTATATAGTTACAACAAATACGATAATTGGATACAACTATGTCAGCTAAAGGTTATGAAAGTATAGCATGGTACGTTTTTGTTAATTATGCTTTACATTCTCGCACAAGAAATGCAACATAGGTTCTAACAAATCTTAAATTTCTCAAACTTCTTAACAACCTCAAGTTCTTTATATAGCCCGACCAATTTCTTTTTGTATAGACGCCATGTAATGACTTGATCAAAGACCAATGCTTTCAAATACGTTTCACATCATTTGCTTGAGAAATCAAGCAACAAACACGGTTTAATATCTTGAACAGTCTTCGATACATTCAAATTTGTTTTACCATTCTTCGAATGACGTAAGTGTAATCATAAATCCAACGTAATACGCGAAATTCCACCAAGTATACCCCAAAATCCTTATATATAAAAAAAAAAAAATGTCAGTGCTTTTAAATTCGTTCCACCTCTATTCAAGCGACGTTAGCGTCACCATGCTATTGAATCAAGAGCAGAATTCCCGGTAGACTTTCAACCAACATTCATTATAGTAGCTTTACAGTTAGCCAAAAAACAAGTGGATAATCGTGGACAGGCTGACTCTCTGTTTCTTTGTAACAAACGGAGTCCGAAGAGACAGGATCGCAACGGGTTCTAATTAGAACGAAGGAAGAAAATAATAGGTCTCCGTTAAATGGCGACGAACGGATTATGAAATTTTCTAACGATCAATGGCAGGCGGCCTGGTTTGCGTTACGTAGACGTTGGGATCATAGAAGTGGACGCCGCGCTGCAGCTGAATGCCCGCTTTTAATGAGATTCTTGCAACACCCCATCCTAACACCTTGATCGTTAACTCGCTGCAGGTGATTCGAATTAATCAAGACAGGTCCGCGCCGACACTAGCCGATTCATAAAGGTTCCGATCGTAACGACTGCCAACTACGTCGGTAATTGCACGGTGAATGACACTTGATGACGAGAGACCAGATAAGATCTATGGATAAAACCAACAGTTGGGTGTTATGGTTGGCAGCAATTTGATGGAAAAGGCGAATTTAGGTTAAAGCAAGTATTTAAGTTACTAGGACGAGTGTGTTTATAAAGAGAATAAGATACAAACATGACATCTGAAATTCAATATTCGAAATTTGTTCATTATATCATTTGTATGAATTTCTGTTCATTACAAGCTATATAGACAACAAAATACTATATCAAACGCTTTATTCAATATTTTAATATTATAACAATCCATGATTTTAATAAAGAGGATGAGAAAATACATGTTTAACTCTAAAATCAAATAAAAGGGTAATTGTAGTAAGATTGATTGTCAATCTAGTGAATTGTCAAACTGTAAAAACGATGTAAAATGTAACTTATCTTGTTTTTCCTCTGTTTCATATTAAAATATTCCTTTTGAAACCTAAAGCGATATTAAAATGAAAAAGCTAAAAGAAATATACTCATCGTGTATTTCTCCTATGATAATATCGTGGTTGCATCGTGTCCCATGGACTTATAGAAGATCAAGCGTTATTGAGATAGTGTCTTGATAGATAGTATCCTGTCAAGATAAAGGTGTGAATCATGCTATGAAACGTATTCTCACCAACTAATGTGATTCCAATTATGTATGTTGAACTGCCTCGTGTAACTCGCGATCAAGACGGAATTGAGAGAATCCTGTGGTTGCGTTTTAATTATACATTGACTCGTGGGACGAGTTACTTGTGACGCAAGCGAACAGGAGAAACTATCGATAAGGTCGTGCATGAGTTTTCCAGGGCGGGCAAAAGAACATCCGGCTTCTTTATTTTCGATGAAATCGCTAACGTCCGGGACATGAGATTGCGGAACATTTCGCGGACGAATCGTTGAACGTAATGACGGAACGACCCGCGTGAAATTCGTGAAAGTTAATGATGCCGCGTCGATAATACTCGCGAATCGCGACGAACGTACCGCTAGATCGCTAATGATCGGCAATAAGTGTAACAGAATTCGCGCGTTGCGAAACCCACGCTAGATTTAGAGCGGCCACACACGATTTACGGAAGGATTATTCGTTCCTCCGTACTGTAGATTAAATAACGCGATACGCAAACGTTTACGATTGCGGTAACGCCAACATGTTTGACCATAAATCAGCGTGATTTGCGAGAACCTTAATTGGGAATGATGTGTTCTTAGTTATTTTATAATGCTGAAATACGATACGATATTTATGTTAAGCGATCAAACTTCTTTACTTGCTTGATATGGAAAGTTTGTTACGATTGAGATATCATATTGTATTTTTGAAATAACTTGCATCGTTATCACGATGTTTTATGGTTATACGTTGGGTACAATTTATTAATTATATAGTCATAATCGTAAAGTCAACGACATATAATATTGCACAAGCGTTTGAACATTAGAACATTTAATTACTAAGTAAGTTCAAGCAAAAGACACTGCACTAAATAAGTAGCGTTCCATGAAACTATTATTTCTGGCATCGTTACCTAACAGGCGAACGCAGACGCAAATTTCTTGGTTTTATTCCCTTTTCAAAGGCTATAAACGCCGACTACATAGGTTTCGTGAAATGCTCATTTGCTTTTACCTTCGAATATTTCGCAATTACCTGATCACGTTCACATTGTTTTCTGGCTTCTTTTAGCTACGAACGATAAAAAATGTTCAACAATTAAAATTTCAAAATACACTACTGAGTACGAAGAGATCAATCACGCTCGACCTGATATTCAAAATTATACTTTCACATCTGTGAACTCGTCGATATCAAACCATACCAGTCCGACCTTGCTTCTATCGCATTGCAGTCTAAATTCAGAACGCGAAGTCACAAACGTGTCGATATATCGGATGGAACTTATACGATCATGTTCCAAATTGGAATTGTATTATATTCAAACATAATCCTACCTTGGAGATATTACGATTATTTTATTGGATTATATTGCCTTATATATATATATATATATATATATAATATTATAGTCGTGTATATTATATATTATATATATTATATATTATATATATTATATATCATAGTCGTTATCTCGCATCATTAAATACATTATCTCAATTAACAGCCAGAATACTGTTTACTATTCATTGCATTACTTTCAAAAAATGAGATACATAATAAAGTCATTAACTGTTATCAATTATTTAATCTCGTATGTTTATTGAATATAGTAGAATCTTTGAAAGTTTCAGCTCTCTAGTTGTGAAATATCTACTATCTAGAAAAATGACCATACGCGTTGTGCACGTTCCTTCTCGTTATAAAATTATTAAAAAATCAATATTTCTAATAAATTGAATAGAATAAGGAAACTTGGGTTTTACATAAAAATCTATATATATTACAACAAAACCGTAACTTCATTTCTTAAAGCAACAATTACGTTGTCCAGTAACAAGCAAACATTACAACTGCGTAAGATCTTTTCGATAACTTAATGATCACAGAATAGTACAGAATTCCCTACCGGCAAGAAACACACGTATACCCGATATGACGGAGAAAGTGGTCGGTGACCGCCGAACCGTAATGTTGGCTACTTTAATACGCCATAAAAATAAATCGAACACGTTAAAGTCATTAATTCAAAATTTGCGACCGATTTAACGTATAATTTCTAACGAACAGCCTGGCGTGGCATATATCGACTTCCACAATTTACAATCTATTTCCATGATTCGTGAGGGAAATCTGATTCGACTGTTTGGACGTGTCTGATATTGATTCGTATGTACATACCAGTCGTGTACAATTCACATATATTGTGTGTATTTTCATTTTCACATCAAGTTTGCCCAGTTCGGTGACCGATACTACGTTTCGGCCGTCGTTACTACGTGAAAGCCGTCATTTTCAAATTTGTGATATGTACATATACGTATGTCCTTTATATGCAATTGTAAAATATTATGGAAATTTGATGGCGATTTTTAATTCAATAATATCGTCGAACTTTTTTGCTATATTTCCACATATGAGAAACGCTATACTTTTTCTTGTATTATTAATTCCTTCTTCTATTCTTTCGTTTTACTACTGTTGTGCTACTTTTATGTCTCTAAACTTGCTTTATTGATTTTCTCCTAATAATTTCTAAATCATTAAGATAGTCTCTTTGGTATTCTTTTCCATTATTCGGGTTCTCTTTTTGATTTTCTTTAATTTTGTTTTCATTAATTAAAAATTTCTTCTTTTTCTGCCCTCCCTATTTTTGGAATTCTCTGATTGTAAAAAGATTGGGTTTTACATAAAAATACCTAAAAAAACTCTTAGAATATATCCCACGATAGGATTGCTTTTCTTCTTATATGGAAACGTTTCAAAGTTGTAATTTCATCAAAGTGAAGTACTGTAGCTTAGAAAGATATTACTGTTGGCGAAATGACAGATTATTTATCATCATTGATTCAAGATATTCACGGAAGTAGCTGAAAATTAGAAGGGAATATTAAGAAACGTCCTGTATAGTCAAATAATCAGTAGACATGATTTTAAAACAAATGTCCACAAGGTGTACATTTAATCAGGTACATAAGAAAGTATAAAACCTAATATTATGTAGTTCACGATTTCTAATCTTGAGCAACATTTTTCATGTGCACTGATCATTTATAATGCTGCACTACTTGATTTTCTTAAAACCTAAAGTTTAATAGATACACTTTACACAAGCAAAAGATTTTATCTTTGGCTTACTTTTTATCAAGATCGATAAAATGTTATACGCGGCCGTGAATATCATCAAGCGGCGCCACTACTTCATACTTAAATTCACGACACAATTATGTTATAAAAGGGTATTATGTATTTGTAAAAGGCCCTAGTGTATTTCCACCATATCTAATGCCTCTAATAACAAACGCCTCATAAATCAGAAGCTGGATTCCATTGCAACAAAAAGTGTCATTTCATGCTTTGAATCTACTTTAGATTGTATCTACCAATCGATTGGGTAAGTATGAGCACAGCGAACGGTATGAAACTCAAGAATAACAGAAGTTTGACTATTGTAATTTACGCAATAATATGCAATATTGGTTCTAGCTCTCTCTCAAAAATATTGAGTTCAAAAATATTCGTCATCATAATTTAGATATCATACTTTAATTTTCTCACAAAATTTCATGGATTTGCCATGTATGCTTATATCTTTAAGCTGGATATACTGTTTCTTTAACTATGCCACATTAAACTACATTCTTTTAACCACTAAATAACATTAAAATTAGAAAATCAACGAATTTGTACCGATCATATTTCACCTTCGTAATCTTCAATTCCTATCTACAATATTATATTTCGATCAGTTCTTCATCTACAGATAATAAGCGTGCTTTCTCTCTCTCTCTCTCTCTCTCTCGTGTCAGCCACAAGCAAAGAAACTTCTTGCATATTCAGCGAGCGTGTAACGTTTAACGATATGTTCGGATAATAATCTGGCTCTAGGTTTAACGGTATAACAAAAAGGAAGATAGACGTATTTAGTTCGCGTTTCCATACGACCTCGGCGTTCGATAAGCGAGGCAACTACCTTTCCAGCGTTCTGCACCGTGGCCGCCAGGCGCGCGAAGAAATTTTCGCAAATTAGTAGAGAAAATTTCTCGGAGCCGACGTCTAGTGGACCGATCTGATAAGAGTCGTTTGTTCGCTTTCACGAAAGCGAAATCGGATGTAAAAGGAACACGGCGCACGGAAACTTGCGTGCGTCTAGGATAGCCGGCCAAGTCTGTCTGGAATTGTTGTAAATTACGCGTCCAGACGACCTCGTGTAATTGGCTGGTGCACGAAACTGATTACCCTCCCGCGCTATGCGACTTTACCTGTTGCAAGTTTACATTCTTTATTACACTATTTCGTCATAACGGCTTTAAACTAATTATTCGGCGACTGGAGATTTTTATGAAATACGCAAACTCTGAATCACGTTAATATTCTTGAGGTTGTGATGGTTTAGCCAGAACACGGATATCCTGGTAGAAACAAGTAAACGCGTGGTGAACCTTGCGTGCCTTAATCAAATAGACATTGTACTGTATATTGCAATAATACGCAGAAATTGTATACTTATGGCTTACGAAAGTGTTTGAACATTTGCCGTGGAAAACTTGTCTGCATATATTATGTGTATTATATAAAAGCGTATATTGTGCAGAAATTAGATGAGTACTTAAAAAGAGAATTATCTAATACGCATATTTACATGCATCGGTATTTAGTGGAATTTGTTTTTGTAGTAAATATTTTGCATCTTCTATATACGTTTTCAGATTGATTTCAGATTTGTTCAACGGCCATGTCTCATTGTAGTAGTGATAAAATTTCAAGATGTTCATATAACTTCTACGATATACATACGTCTAGATATACACATTAGACGTGATTTCTCCATGCCAATGGAACTCCTGTCATTTGAAGAAAGTTTATGGATTTGTGGAACGTAGGTTGTACTCGACTCTGGGCGACTGACAGTGGCGATTAAGGTTAACAAAACAATAAGAATAACGACGTGTTTGGATAGTGTTTTCACTACACTGACAAATCGAAATCGCATTGCGTTTCATTCGAAGAACTCGTACAACTAAAAAACTCTGTGGATTGGTTTTTTGACCGCGTGCACGGAGGTGTCATGACGTTTTCTTGTCCAAACCGCAATATGTCTTTGTGGGCTGTGTCGCGAAGGGACCGCAATTCATTCAGCTGTACGAGACATTCATACGTAGCTGATTGTTCCACACGCGCCGAAAATAATTTCTTTTATACATACAATAGCTCACCAAAGTATTTGAATACTTACCGTAAAAAGCTTTTAATCATAATAGTCGTGTCTCACTATAGCGATAATAAAATTTCAATAATGTGTATAATACACATAATATTTACATATATTCAATAACAATAACAATAACAATAACAATAACAATAACAATAACAATAACAATAACAATAACAATAACAATAACAATAACAATAACAATAACAATAACAATAACAATAACAATAACAATAACAATAACAATAACAATAACAATAACAATAACAATAACAATAACAATAACAATAACAATAACAATAACAATAACAATAACNAATTTTAACGGAACTAGTAGAGAAGTACACAAAACTGGTATGTTAAAATAAAGGCATCCAGAGTTTTATTCGTGAGAATTGCTCCAGACTTCTTCGATTTTTATGTAGAAACCGTTTTAATTACCCAGACAGAACGGAATTTGATCAAGTAAAACATGTGTCAACGTTGATTTGTCACGGTCGTTCAATCTAAAATTTTCTTCACGTCTCGTTGCGTTCTGCCTTCAACTATCGATAAGATGTAATAGAAACGATTTATGACCATCATTATCTCCCTAAAGTTTGATGGTGTATAACAATGGCTGCGTTCCACAATAATTGAACGGAATACGAGATTCGAATGTGACACGTATAGTCAAGTAGAGGGGTATAGCAAGATCCTCATTACCTGTGTTATAGCTCTTGTTGTTTCGTGATCGTACAATGTTGTTTTCGAATCGAATAATGACGATATTGTTTTAAGTGATTATTTCGCCGATATAAAAGTCTGAATAAAGATGTACGGTACCCTGTTTGAAACACAAAAGATCGGTCTAACTTCTATAATCTGCCGGAAGTAAATACGGAGGGTAAGGACGAAAGTTATTACAAAAAACATATCATTTTATAATCAACATTTGATTCTTTCACTCGCGGAACTCTGCGAAAAGTGTACTCTTCTTCTAAAACTTTTCACGCAAATTGATGTCTAATATACTTTTAGCGAAGTAGTAGAAAATTCAATAGAAAATTCAATCTCCTCCAAGAATATACTGAAGATTTACGTCACTGAATATAACATAGCACATCACACTAACCGATTTTCAGTATGTTTGCTTGAAAGCTATGACCCTATCCCAGCTCCTTAATGCAAATCGTATAGAAAATATTTGATCCATTATGAAATGTAAATTTCAAGCAGAACGTGTTTAAGAAAAGACTGTAGGTACATCTTCAGAAGTAGTGTATATTGAGAAAAATTTATCGGAAGTAAACCGAGACTTTACCATGCTAAAATCGCTTACAAAGGAAGCCACGTCCGTCATTAAATACGTATTAGTCTCTTACCTGTACATCGAATCTCTGTTACAGACTGTAGTTTACACGACAGTAGAGATCGATACATTTAACAGGTATTTATTTGCTAAATGTAAAAGTAACTCGTCTGTTATGCGTCAGGATCAGCGATCAGCCTCTGTCTACGAAATAAATCTGTACGAAACGTAAGTAGCTGGAATTTCATTATTGAAAATCGAGAAGAGATTTATCCTCGCACTACATCGATTCCCACAAGAAGAACAAAATCCTAGCAATTATTGCCCGGCGTAACATAGTAATAAATAGGTTTGCTTTCCCGTTACGTGCTATCTGATTTGCCCACTCGCTTATGCAAGCGTTTGAAACAGGGTCGTTTCGAACGCTTATTTCCTCGACGTCGTATGGTAATATATACAAGAACCAACGTTGTACCATACACATCGTACGCACGCAACATCAAGCTTACCCGATCTTTCCTTCGTAACGAATAGTGTTGGAATAGGTACTGTGTTTTATCTTATTACGTCAGTCTGTCGCGCGTTTTGCGTAATAAGCGCGTATTCTATTAAAACGGTAATCGAGCAATACGCTACGAGATACGACGACGCTTCTTATGGTATCGAGTCTTCGTAAAGCAATCCAGCCACGTGTATTTTCTCCTGATGGAAAGCATGTATAGTGACAGACAAAAATATTTGTACAGTTGATTCGCTGTAGAAATAAAAAGAGAGATATTTTCTGCATCATTCAATATATCCAAATATATATAACATTGTTTAAATACTTTTGTGATGTCTACCAAATATATATGTAAATATCTTCATGTACATTTCTAAATTCATTCCAAATTTTTGTAGTGTTTCTTATGATAAGATTGCGTTTTTAAATTTTTACATATTTGTAAAAAATTGAAATATATAAAAGTGCTCAAAGAATACATAATATACTAAAGTATATGAAATGTTCAAAATAAACTTCTGGTTATGATACTCCAGATGTGCAACAGATGTCCGTTTAGGTTTCATTTTCGAACTTGTTCTCGTAAAAACATGAATTTGCATAAAAGATTGTAGTCTACTTATGATATACAATAATACGTTGATAAAAGACTTTATACAAGTGTTTGAATTCCGAATACGTCTGGAACTAATTGTTGGAGCTATCAAGAAATGTGAGCTTGAGCCAACTGAACAATTTTATAACATCGCCACATTTTTCACCAAGAGTATTATACATTCTATTCGTGTTGCTAAATTTGATAAGTTTGATTGAGAGAAACCTCGAGTCACGTTTGTTTGTAACGATCAGGCACGAGTGCCGCGTCTAAATTCATCTATCTCCGTTGAAACGGTAATAAAGAACTCTTTATGTCGGCAGGTGCCATTAATTTCTGAAAAAGTTACGTTCGCAGCTTTTCATACTTCTCCCATCAACCGTGTTGAGAAACGCAGTATTGTCGACCATAGTCGGCGTCGTTTACACGCTCCTTCGTTTGTTCATTCTCTCGTGTCCAGCGGAATTCTTGTAATTCCATCTTTCGAAACCGAGCTGATTTTCTCGATCGCTTCGCTAGCATACTCGTTCGCGTCACCTTCCCCAGTGATGCAATTAAAATACACATGCTAAGAATACATGCTCGCACGATCTATGCATGAATTTTCTGTCGAACGCTGTCAGATTGTACAAGTGATATATATAAACTGTATTTACTAGTGAATTCGACACGAGGCTTTATTCTTTTCTCAGACAATATTGCACTAAATTTTCGCAATTTATTCGTACTATTGTTTTTTGTTAACGGGTGTAACAAAATTGTAGCACCTGCAACTACTCCGTTTTCTCCTTTTTCTGCTTTGTTTCAGAATCATTATTTTGCTCTATTGTAATCGATATCGATAATTAATAATAAAGAGGAAAGAGTAAAAAGGAAGAAGATGAATCGCTTGAATCTAGTTTTTAACACTATCAGCGGCCATTTGTACGCACGTGTCTCACTACTAGAAACGTAGGAGAAAGAAACGGGAGAATTTCGCTGACCGAAAGCACGCAGGAGAGAGTGTCGTGTTTCCTTTTCGTATTGGCCTAATTTATTAACCGTGATCTCGACGATAACATCTATGTGGTCTGAATATAGGTGAAATTCACCATTCGATCTTTCTTAGTTTATTTCGAGATAGAAATCGAGAAGCGTCGCAACAACTTAGCGGACGTGTCTACGAAAAAATCGGAATCACAACGCTTGGTACGGGACCAGATCCAATATAAAATCAAAATGATCTAATTTTGGCCCCACGTCTATGTCTCGTTATACAAAATATAAAATACACTTTGAGGTTCGAATTTCAGAACTGATGCGCGTACAATCGTGATTATTGCAGTAATTGAAGGATAGCTTGAAGTAAACAATCAACTAATGTTCTTCGAGCAAACTAATCGTAAAAGGTATGAAATTATCATATTCATTTAATAAACGTCAGAACAGGAAGAAATCCATTAGCCATTCTATTCGTTCGACTGCGTGCAAAGGAAGAAAAACATATCTCAATCTCGACAGGCAGGCCATTCTATATAAATTTTTTTTCTAATTAACATCGATCGTAATTGCACAATTAATTAGAGTTAGTTTCTTGCCGGGAGAAGTCGCGGAATTTCGCAGTCTCGAAACCCACTCAGCCTATCCGCGAGGCAAGCAACAGCTCCCATGTGTGCATTAAGCGGCCGGTCGCGTGCATATCAGTTACAGACGCTTTAGCCCGTACATCAATTAACTCGCTGTTACTTACTACTTGTTATACGAACACGCGGCTATATCGTTCCCTTCCTGAATAGACCAATCGCAACGTGGAATCTCGAGCCAACAACGATACACGACCTCACAACTTCGAGTTTCCCTTTACGAATTTCGAATTTCGCTCCCATTACATTTCGAGCGTGCAATCAGCAAAAAAGAAAATTGCTCACGCTTTCACTTTTGCTTTACTCCCGGTCCATGGCGATTCTAGTTGGCTAATTATCATCGATAGACTCCTAACAGTCTCGTTCCTCTGTCTTGTTGGGATTCGTAGTCAATTTGTTTTCATAGAGTAAATATATAAGTGTACATATAGGGTACGTTCGGAAGTGTTGTACAAGCGGAAAGATTCTTTATGCAAAAATAGTTAAAAGTTTAGAATATAATTGTGCCGTTCGAGGTATAGTTTTTGAGAAATTTTATTTTAAAAATTTATTGTGAAAAACAAGTCGGAAGTAAAATTTATTTATTCGACGCATTGTTTCCGAGAAAACCGGGCTCGTCAATTTGTCAAGTGTATCTAAATTCCGGATGTGGTCAATTCCGGATCAAAAGGACCAAATGATCGACAGGAAGTTATTCTATATGCGAAAACAAGTCGAAAATGTAGAATAAAGTTTTTTTCTAGGACGCTTCGTTTTTGCAAAAATAAAGTTGCAAAATTGATCAAGTACGCGTGCAACAGGCCAACTCTTAATTGAATACATTTCAGCTCTATTCTTTTGAAAACGAGTCTATAAACAGCGAAATTTTATTCCACATTTCTGATTTGATTTCATGCGTAGCATAACCCCCTGCTGATTGTTGATTCGATTTTATCGGAAACGAAGCACCGTACGAAAAAGTTTTATTCCATATTTTTGATTTAATTTTTCACACAGGATCATTCCCTTACCGATCATATCATCGGATTACTGAAACACCCTGTACACAGACTAGTTAAATTAACGATAAATCGTAACGTAGGAAAGAAGCAAAGTTTTACCAAGTAAACGAGCACAAATTTGAAATATTGAAAAAGTGGCGTGAGTCCTAGAAGCGGAAGCTGCAGCTTTCATAGGCAGACATCAACGAGCCTACACCTGATAACATTAAAGATACTGACGGTGGAAATAAGCATACTTTACAGGGATTCATATGCCGTTTAATTGGTAGTAATGCTTGCTACATATCGTTGAATTAATATACAATGAACGTGCGGTTAATTAGAATCATGAAACGCTTCGTGAAATATAGACAAGCGAAATTAACTATACTATCGTGCAATGTTACACGAGTATATTCTTAGATATTGGGTCCATTCTAGCCTGAAGGTTCACTGATTCGATCTCTCCTCTACGAAAAATTCATTAGTATCTGTTTGATACAAATTCTATCTCTCTATCGATACACCATCAACGTTTCTCGCGTGAAACGTCTAAAAGTGAAAACCAGTTTTAACCTAGTTAAATTTAATAGCCTAATCCAGAGTTTAATAACCTATTATCTCTATATCAAGGGACATTCGACATTCTTGTTACAAATATTATTCCTAGCGACAGGTTGGAAATGTTTTCTGAAGATGTGTATCGATTCATATAACTGGTTGCGTGATTAAATGGTGTCTGCTCAGCTTGGAGAAAATAATGAAATTTGTCTCGCAACAAAGAAACACGCTTCTTCTAGATCGAATCTTTCGATGTCTAAAAACGTTCGAATGGTTTTTTCCTATGTTTCTTTGCTCGTTAGCTGTCTTGCGGCGGGAGCTTTCGCGACGTTGCTCAACGAAGAAAGTGACCACAAACCCAAGTGAGTCATTTAAAACGGGATATTTGGAAAGTTGTAAACATTTTCGACGATATAGGCACGAATACGTTGTATTCGCGTGACTGGTGATAAGAATCAAGTAATAAATCCTGGTCGAAAACTTAAAATTTCTTAATAAAGATATCGATGTCGACTATAACAGTCCAGCTGGCAAATCGTCTAGAAGACATTTTCAATGGTATTTAGAAGATAAGATTGACGATACATTACAGAGACGTCAAATCAAAAATGATGGAGGACGCTAGAAAATAGCGAACGGACATTCTTTCGATTTAATAACCTACATTCGAACGATCCAGATAATGAAATTTATTACTTAACCTTACAGCACGAAGTACATGCGTGGAAAGAACGTTTAAATTTATCATTAAAATATGACTGCTAAGTTATATATACCGTATATCTTGTTTTATAACACGGTTGAGGTTCAACTACATTTTCTAAATGCTCTTCCAATTAACTCTAAATAAAAAGCATAATTATCTAACTGTTTATTGTACGAAGCATTACGATCTAATGACACTAAGCACTAAAAGCAACACGATCTAAAAATCAATCATGGAATTTCACATTTTTAAATACAAAGTTATCAAAAGTAAATATTTAGCGCACATCTCTGTTAACGTAATTTCAATAGGGAATTATCAATCTATGATGGATGAGCAATCTGATCGAAGGATCGAATATTAGACCAGAAACTCGTTAAATATATTCCCGTGATATCGTTGAGGCCGTTAAAAATTGAGAAGCATCGGAGAAAATCGCAGTCGATGAGGCGTAACAAGAGTTGGCCAACGATAGGTCGGTATCAATGATGGAAAAAAAGGTCCTAGAATCACTCGTGGACTTTGCGCGAAATTAACTTCAAGCGCCGCTTTGCAGAAAGACGAAACGCGGATAAAAGGAAAATACTCAAGGTTTCACTTCCTATTCATAATTTATAAGGTAACGGAAAAAGAAGTAGCAGAAAGTAAATCGATAACAGCGATTGCGAGGTTTATTTTAGCCGCGATACGATTGATTATATGGAAGAGATGTTAACTGAAAGCAACAGCTTCACAATTGTTCGTATCATCGCTATTAAGATTACAAATATTGCATATATTTTTTCTCTAACAATAGTATATAAATCAATACATGTCTTGTACGCCTGCCAAATAACAGCAGAAAGCGTATCTAAATTTCGATAGGTTATCGAAGAAATTCTATTGTGCAACGTTAATTGGGAGAAGAAAGTGTTTAAATTTCTCCGAAGTAAAAATTTAAAACGCGGACGCTCGAGATATTACGATCTCTTTGTACGAATGCTAAATACTTCGCGAGCATAAACGAATAAAAAATGTACATTTCGTAGGTGAATTATATACCACTTAGATTCTCAAAAGGAGGAATATTAGTACAGCGTTAGAAATAATTTTAGAAACATACTTGTGAAACAGATTAGATGCAAGTGGAACGTTGCACAGTGATAAAGGATCACGGAAACCGAGCCAACAAGAAGAATGTCCGCAATCGATTGGAGAAGTTAAAGACATTGATATTAGAAATCGCAAACGTGATTGGAATTTCTACGCGATCAACCAATCCGGCGGTTTTATCGAAGTCAAACAAAGTGAGGAATCGAGAGCAAGAGGAACAACTTGAACGCCTTTAGTGAAGTTTCAGAACTTGGAATTACGAATATAGTCATGTTGCACGAATATAGTAATGGTCATGTTCGTAACGATTTCCTAAGATATTGATTCGTGGTAGACATCAGTGAAAAACAGGGGAAACGCTTGTAAAGTACTGGTTTCTTTAAAGACGGGAAAGTTGAAAAAAGTTTGTCAGATAAATCGATTCGTTAGGCAAATGGTGTGCTGTCGAATGGTATCGCGCCTCTAATCTGCAAACTAATAGAGGCACAGCGAGATCGCCTAAAGACAACTATAGGGGCACATTTTAAGAAACGTATCTAGTTTCGATTGTGTAACTAGCCAGCTGCAGCTATTTTACCCCGTCAACTGCGTAGCTCGAATCATTTCGATAATTCTCTTTTGCAAAGCACTTGCGACGTTGGCAACGGTAAAAAGTTATTAAGGAAATCGGAACTATTCGTCGATTGATATCTTCCAAGGCGACTTATTTGGATGAAAAACAGCATTCCTGCGTTAATTTTCAGTTTCCTGTCACGACAGCTGCCAAGTAACAAGATCAGTTTCATAATATTACGTTCTCGAGATTGCTAAAACAATTCAGCAGTCAAACCAGCACGAAAGGTGAAAGTTAGAAACAATTAAGGAACGCTCAGAAGCTAAATGAAAAACCAGTCAATTATTAATTAATCGACTCGATCGATACGCTTGATACAGATTAGGTTTTTATCTGTAATGTACAACGGGGGAACCGTGACCAGTCGACTCGTTTAGAAAACTGTGCGCTGAATGGGCGTACCTAATAAAATCATCTCGATAGCTAACAGAGCGTTTTCTAACGTTTAGTGATGAAAGGACCTAGATGCAAAGAATTTCTATATAGCAGAATTGAATATTATACACGAGCACGTGGCTACGATATCTGTGCCTCATCTAGTTCAGTAGGTAGCCTCCGCTTTAATAAATGATTCAAGATCATCTTTCATCTTTTCGTGAGCAGCCCTCCGCGCACTTTCTCAAAGTGTCGAATTAGAAAGGAAATTCGCATATTTTATGTGCTGTATACATATAGTCAGCTCTGACGTTCAGCTATTCGTGAAAGTACAAACAGGGTGGAGTAGCTTTGTTGAATTCTGTCAAAGAATCACAAGAGGCGATCAGCAACTCGAGGCACTTTCGAGCCGGATGACTCGTCAGACGTGACGTTTGCCGTAGAATAACGGGCACGTAGGCTCGCGATCGGGTGTACCGCGGATATAGCGAGTGTCCTTCGCGAGAAACGGCACTCACCATCGCCAACAATCCTGACTACCAATACGCCACTCAACCCTTCCATATCTATTTCCTTCGATCTAGCCGATTGGTCGTTTTGAAATTTCCTTTCGATGAAAGGTTTCGATCGCCTGTTTGACTTTATGCAACATTGTTATACAAAGAGTATAAACCAATAGTAATAACTTCATGATAGTTAAACGTTCAATTTATAATGATGATAAATGTACGGTACGTCAAGAAAAAGATATAATACTTTTAAAGGCTTCTTCATTGAGAGAATTAATATCTAAGATGTTAAATGATATCTAAATGTATTAAAATTAATATTTCTACTTCTAAAACCAGGTTCTAAAATCAATATTTTCTGCGTAAGATGTATAAGGTTATATTAAATTGACTTTCAATTGAAAATGTAACGATCTAATTTATTTTGAAGAAAACCGAGACGATTTAGAAACAGAAGGTTCTTAAAATAAAATTATATGATGTCGTGTTCAAGAAATGCGGAATCCAACTTCTTTCTTTAAATCCCTATTTATAAGTCCTTATTTAAACTGCACTCAAATTCATCAGAATATTCCAATGCGTGTCTAATTAAAATCCAAGAATTTGTTGTTATAACAATCAAAAGCCTTCACTTTCATAAATATATTCACATCTTTAACTATTCACTTCCTCGCAAAAAAAAATTCTTTAAATCATGTTGGGGCACAAGATCACCCAACAATTCAAATTACCAAATTTTACGAGGAACAAGGAGCCTTGTATACTCGCGTCTATTAGAAAACGAGGGACAAACAGTCGTTTGAAATGTTATTCGCGCATACCATGAACGAAATACACGCGACGAGGGCGTTAAAAGGCCGAAGAGATCCGCGCAGTTCCTTTCACCATGTGTCGAGCAACGGGACGTGCTATGTAGTTCGGTGGATCGAGTCGATGCGTCTAACCGGTCGACTGGTTGCTCTCGAATGTGATTCACAATCGTGTTATTCGGATCGACCGCCTCCAGGTTCAGCGTTAACCACCGGATGAAATTGAATCCAGCGTTGCACGAGACTCTGCTTGATAATGATCCCATCCGTTTCTCAAAATCAACTTTCCATACAAATGTTTCCACGAATCACGCGATCCCGCATATTTTTGTGTATACGCACATTAGCAAAAGTTTGTAGTTACTACATGTTTCATGAGATCAAGAATTTAGGAAAGTTAGCTTACAGTTCTATTACGTTGAAACATTTTTTCGTTTAAAATTGATCGAAATAGGTCGAGATCTATGAAATATAGAAAATAAAGGAAGTTGGTATATTTAGAGCATTAATTTCAAATTACGACAAAATTGATGGAAAATTTAATATGAGTACTGTTTGGTACTGAAAAGTTGGCTAAGAAACGAAATGAAAACTTTGAAATCGTTATCAATAAACTAAATTGTCATTAACGTTTACAGATGATAGGAGAAGCAGATTGAAGTGCGTCTCACGATCTTGTATCGTCTTATCCTCAAATTGTCTCGAATTATAATACAGTTGCAAAAGTTATAGTACATTTTTGACAGATAGTGTATACGAACTCATCCGGAGAATTTCGCTACGGCGGTAATGACTACGGGAGTTGAATTGCTCCGTGATCTTGGTGTAATTATGACAACCATCCATACTGATTACAGAATTTCGTCGAGTTTCGTGATTAATCAATTACAGCCAAGTGCATTAACGATTCTCATAGTCCACGGGACTCCTTACCGAGAGAAAATACATCAGTTATTACTTAGAAAAGCAAATGAACTATGTAGAAAAACAACTTTAAGTTCCAGCTAGAAACAAGTATAAATAGCTTTCGCTATCTGTAAATTTTGTTTTCTCTTTTTTCATTTTTCGATCGCTAAGAAATAAAGAGAAAATCATTCAGTGCATGTAGTACACTGTAGTACAGTGGATGTAGGTATAATTGAACTGGAATTGAATTAAAGTCAGTTGGAATGAATGACAGTTTGATTATGTTCGAAAGAATATTTTTATTTTGAAATTTCATGGCTGTTAAACTTGAAGATCGACGTGGAAAAACGTCGGATATATCCTTTACTCGCGGTTATAACTTGTTGCGCGCTTAACCTGGTTCCCGACTTCAGCTTGTCGTCACGTTATCGATTTAACCGTCTCGGTGAACCGCGAACCACGATTTCAGATCGATTAGAGGCGAGCATAGAATTATTTATGGTTCGCTTGTTTATGTATAATGCGATCCTGCTGGCGATAACTTTTACTTTCGTGAACGGGGAATGTTTATCGTTGCACGCTAATTCTCGCGTCATGCAACGATCTTACGAGGAGGTAAAGAACAAATAAAAAGACACGCTAATCACGAGCCATTTAGATCTTATCCTGTCGGAGGTGTTCAAACGTGGAGGGGTAAAAAGTTCCAACTTTTATTTTTTGTAATTGTGCAAAAATAATCGTATGTGTGTAGGTTTAAGGAAACCAATTTGATTCCCGTTAATTTCCGTGGGATTGTCGTACTTTTCAATTGATAGCAATCAATCGCGAATGTGATTAATTGAAATGTTTCATTTTACGTTTCGATCGAGGAAAAAAGTGATCGGTGTTCAAGGCGAAGTTCATGGAATGTATTGATCATTTTTTCGAAGGACTTTATGTCGATCGTTTCAACGTATAATGTGTTATGTCGTAGCTTATTTCGTACTTGCTTGTATCATTCTTTAGAGACGAGAACGTTGAGATTCAAAACACCGGGTAGCATTATTCTCATTGATATATGGAGATCACACAGGAGAAATATGATGGGTCCATTTTTGTGGATTTTCTGACTTTTATGTCACATGATAGGTGAAATAAGTATAAGTATTTTACATTTAAATATATGTCAATAACTTGTATACTACTACTACTTATAATTATTCTAACGACTTCAAAAGTCAACGTACATAACTTAAATACTCGAAATTAGACATGGATGTACAATTTCTAACTAATAATACGATAGGGAAAAGTGTTTATTATTCCAATAAAGAATTTCAAAGAAATCTTCCTTAGTTTTTATAGAAGAGAAGTAAGGTGTAAAAAATATATCGTTCAAGTAACTGTGAGCGATATTGTACGTCCAAATAAATCACTGTAATCAAAGAAACTCGAAATGAACTTCGGGCGTTTCTGTCACAGCCTGTTGATGAAATTAAACATGTCGATCGTTGATGTCGTTAAACAATTTAACTGCACCGCCAAAGAGACGTGGAAACCTGGCCGGAACGGTTCTAATTGAATTCAATCTTTCACTTTACCTTTAAAACCGAAAAGGAGATCTGAATTACTCTCGATAGATCGAGAGCCGAAGGACACGTTCTCAGTGTACCAATAACGATCTAGTTAATTAATATCGCGTTCGAACGAAAAAATTATAACAAGTGGCTAATACAGACTATTTAACGGTTTTCGATATAAAGATTTCGTTCGACCGAGATCCTGTTTGGAAATTGTTATGATGCATAAAAATGAGAGTAAAAAATAAGCGAATGTTCGCCGTCGGTGCATTAAGTCACTTTATTAAAATAGAATGGGTGATTATTTAACCTAACCACGAAACGTTTCTTGCGTGATCGTGTATCAACGCCGTTTAAACGCGTCTAATAATCCTAAAATTATAGCTATTAAATAAGTGACCTTACGTTTTTTCCAACGGTTGAATAGATCGGCACACGGCTAACTTATCTGCCTTCCCCTCCTTTTAATATAATAATCTATCGTATGCTAAAGTTCCTAATGATAGCCGCTTACCATCTATTAATTCAACGTTCAGCATCAGATAATACCATCGTACTATGAGAGGCACTAGTTACAAAGAGAAAGAAAAATAACGCCAGCTCGATAAGATGTAATTAACGTATCCCTGATCGAAGATTGCTACGCTGTCTACCGGAGTCTCGATTGTTGCAACGAGATCCCTCTATGCTTAAAACAAATTGAACTCCGCAACGAAATGCGATCAAGGCCATCACGACGCTGGAATGCAGCCAAGTTTATAGCAGATACCTCTATTACCGATATATATTGTGTAATTCTATAACTACCTGTCGCTAGATGCAACTCTATGCAAATTTGTTGTATATGATGTCACGAGACCGTTACTTAATCGTATGTTTTCCTTTCAAGTCGATCGCATTCCTACAACTGATCTGACTGATTCGCGTGTTATCGTATACCACGCAGTGCTACGTCCTGTAGTTTATTTCTTATTCCTTCTTTCCTGTAAAGTATATGTTGGCTAAGAGATATTTAATAATAAATCCATGGTGAAAAAGCGGGAAGATAAGAAATTAAAATATGATACGTAGATATGAAACTAGATAATATGGATCGTGATGATCAAGCATCTTTTGGCTTGTAACTCACATGAAAGTTTATAATAAGTTTAACCTTGGAGCCATTCTGATTAAGCTTTTCGAACCACGATAAACGTGGGAACACGGAATGTTTGACATGAATACGGAATTCTGTACCAAAAATGTTAAAATTCAACTCAAATGGTTCGTGAAACAAAAAAGAAGTGACATTTTAAAATTAAAGATCACGTGGGAAAAACGTAATTTTCATTGTTTTTCTAATTTCAGTGCTATTCGACCGCTAAAAGGAAGTATTTCAATATACTTACATAGTTGGAAAAAAGACTCGTAAAAATAAGTTCGTACAAAGTTTCGTAACGAACTAATGGCATAATATTATGACAATCAATATTTTTAAAATGTTCAAGAAAGTGACAAAGATATATTTATAATTAATAAATATATAAACTGGAGAAATTATAATAATTACAGAGGAATATGGATAAAATATACCAATTATAGAGCTATATATCAAAGAGGGAAATTAGTAATGTTAAATTGATTGATGACATATTGAATTTTACAATTTCTTCTTTGTAAAACATGAAAAACATGCTTAATTTTTTCTTCTGTGATCTTCAATTATACATATGTACGTAACTTGAGAGAAAAAGATAATTTTTTATTACTGCATGCACCTGGATATGGACCTAATTTCCTCAAACGATTTCTTGACATCTTGCAGTTATTCTATCTTCGTAATGGTATTCAGGTAATAAAATTGCCAAATTGGTGTACCTAATTGACATTGCCAATATTGGTATTCCCAACCAGACAGTTAATCGAACGCCTACTGGGCGGTAACACTTTCTCACCGGAGGATTTGCTTCGTTAGCATAGTGTAACACCTCGAAGATTACGAATAATTGTAGCAAATCGTTCGTTCTAGCCTTCACCTACTTTCTCTTTCACAGAGTGAGCTTCGGCCAACAATCAAGCATAAATATACCGAAATTAATAAGCATTTTAGAAACGCTCAGATAATTGTAGGAAAGCCACCTTGCAAGCAAATACAATTATGTATATAGGAATCTCATATAAACTCTAATAAAGGATATGGATTTAGTTCAAGGAAAAAAGATATTATAATTTTAAAAAGAAAGATGTTCAAGCTGTTAATTTTATAATGAACCATTTAAAAACCAACTAGAAATCTGCGAAATAGCAATTCAATAAAATTGGAATTGATAAATTAAAAATTAAAAAATTTAATTATTAAACCAGAAATTTGAGATCAGATCTGGAATAACTTGGGATCACACAATAAATTCTGAATCATCATGAGATTGTAAAATATCCTGATTCTACAAACGATATGTACACTTTTAATGTACTTACTCTTAGATCTCCAAATGCTAAGGCTATAATTTGTATAAGAATTTTAAGCGTTATAATTAATCAAAGCGCTGAAAGTTTTAAATACCATCCAAGGTTTACGGCGTCCGGGTCCTATGGGTCACGTCACGAATCATGGCGTCTGAGGTTCTATAAATCACGAATCATGGCGCTACAGGTTTTATGACACCTACGATATCCTATAACTATGTAGAACGAATTAATCGATTTGTGGTCTTTATAGAGAGCGTTTTACGGAAGTAATCCTTAATTTTTATTTCAAAACGAAACTGTAAATCTAGCAATTTGAACTTTAAGAAGCTAAACGATTGGTTTGATACATAATTACTAGGGAAAGTTCCTTCACGTTTCATTTACTTTAATTTCAGAATGTCTGATAATATTTATATTTGTCCAAATGATTTAATGATCTATTAAGGATAGAAGTAATAGGTAAATGTTAATAAGAATAACTTAACGTATTACGTATAACTTCGCTGCTGCAACCTTGTTTTATTTTTCAATACTTTCATTATTTATTTCGTATTACAAACGCATTTTATTACAGTTAACATCATTTATTTTTGATAAGCTTTCATATCAATACAATTGGTTTAACAAATAAAGTGTAATTGGCGGATCAATTCACTTCAAATGAAAATCTTAGTACTGATATTGCCCACTTTGGATGGAAATTATGAATTTCATTAGCCTACGCTCCTGGATATTTCATACGAAACATGTAATTATCGCTCCGTGGATTGCCTGATCAGTAGATGAATTATCGAAAGGAGGATCTCGAGTGAAAGAACATTTATTTGTATCAGACGAACTGGAACCGGTTGTGAATCTTGTTTATCAGATAGATCAATCATGATCTCGATAAGGACCGAGGTGTATCTAGATTTCTGGCGATGCTAATTAAAATTTTTACCAGTATTATTCCTCACCGCGTAGCGTTCTTCCCGTAAATGCAATGCTATTCTCTCATAAAATTTTTCATGAGGTTTGTTACAATTCCGGTTTATTGTGTTCGCTGATATGCCGAAGGAATTAATCTAGTTGTTGAGCAGGTCAATCGGTAAACCATAGTAGTAAAAGTCGCAGCAGGGTACCATGTGCGGTAATCGCGTAAACTTTCACAAAGTAAAATCTTCGATCAGCGGGTAATAAAAATTTGACAAGTGTATCATATTCGTGCGCTTTCATGCATTCATAACGCATTTTATTGCGGTTAAATTTAATCGCGCAAACCATTATTTGATATGTTAATATCTGAATCTAATATGAGCATAGGGAAAATAAGAATATCTGAACATTAGAAAATTTAAGAATTTGAATTTGATCGTACAACCAAGACACTTGCTTTTCCTTTTAGAATCGATTATGTTGATTTGTGTCTTCATATAAGAACGTGACTACATTTTCTTGATGATGACTAGGATAATCTAATATAAATCAACATGAAGAATCTCCCTTCCTAACGAAGAATTGTTGTAGCTGTTAGACAAGTTTTTACCATGATGTAAATGGTGTCTCGACCAATTTGTCTCGTAATCTTGTGATTTTAATTACAAGAATAAACTGAGAACGTCATTAGAAATCCGTACATTGATTTAACACACAGATTAACGTTCATCATTGAGCCTCGTAATTTTACTCCAATTTATGACAGTAATATGATTGCATTATTTTTTCTTTTTCAAACTCTTCAGTTTTCCGATATTTCTTTAAATTCCACCACTCGACAACGACCAAGTCTTGGTGCTACCTGTAGCAATTCATTTGGTTCGTTTTGGACCAAATTAAACACCAACAAATATGGCTTAGTACGTTATAACATTCTCACCACATATGTGTAATATATAATTGAAATGTGGTTGAATTTTAGTTTTTATAATGTGATATACTTGACGATAACAATATTCGTTCCGCAGGAAAATCTATAATTGCAATTATCCAGTAACATAAGGTCGTTGAACCACTTTTCTAAAAATTATTTAAGTTAGTCTTCGTTGCTTTCCACATTCCGGGACGTATTTTAATACTATTCGAGCTGGACTTATCTTGATCGTAGACGGGATATTAATGAACTCCACGCTCCCCTAATTAGTGTCATTCGTTTTTCACGAAATATACTTCCAGAATATAGATTTTAGCTAGTACAAGCGTGCCAGCAACACCTGGTCGAGCTTGACCAGTGAAAGGTACATTTCTTCCATTAAAAATATCACGAATCGCGTATTCGTTATTGAAATTATCGAACACGGAGGGTTCAGTAGTAGACACAGATCTAAAATAAAGAGTTAATGTCACTTTCAGCCGTAGCGTGGCAAGTGGCAAGTGGCAAGTGGCAATTTTCCAACGGAAAACCTGAAGTTGCTCCTATTTCATCTAATCTTGATATACTTAAATTTACACCACTGATTTTCCATCGATAATTTATTGTATCGTTAAAAATTATATGTGCGCACGCGCGTGTGTGTAATAATAAAAGTAGTATTACTATCTATTAATTACGAATATTTTTCTTTCCTCGTTGATTGCCTTGTTCTTACTCGAGAAATTTGGAATTCGTATCGGCTCGCTGCAATTATTTTTAAAATAATGCAATTTATATGTAAAATAAATAAGACTAAACTAAATAAGAAAACTACGGAGAAAGATAATACGTCACATTTTCTATTTTTTTATACAGAAGTTTTAAAATTCGTTACGTCCGTCAATCAATCCTATGATGCCGAAATTGTCTTTTTTTTTCGGTTTTTGAACTATCTGTCTTCTCACCCACTTCAAATTGTTCAAAATATTGCGTATCTTAATAATTATATCTTTGACTTCCATAAATCTTCCTTATCCTATCAGCTACCTTCAATTTATAAATCTATATTTAACACGTCATTCTTATTCCCAATTATGTCATGTACAAATCCTTTTGTTAAATCATAAAATGACATCAAAATAAAAATATCGCCGAAAGTATACTTATCGTGCTTTTCTCCTATAATCTCTAATTTTAATTGGAACTCAATTTAATCGTTCCACATTGATGTTTATTTCATACGCGAGGGGGCCGATACTTTGTTATTTCAAACCCGAAGGGGTATTGGAAAAGCGGATACGTTTCATGATAAATGTAATGTGTCATGATTTATGACAAACTACCATCTCAGAATACGCACGATTTCGAAATTCGTTATATGGCTTGGTCATAGCAATTTCGTCCCGTGACAGAACCATAGCATGGTTTATGTTTACTGAATATAGGGGGAAGTATTATTGAGAGTAGACTAACGATTTTCACTCGAAACCTATTACCTCGCAACGTGGGAGTTGCCGAGATAATGACATCTCTAGACATTTCAGATGCCCGATTTGGTATGACTTCTGTCGGTCCGATTCCCGTTCACCAACAGCTGCTCGCGATTGCCCCTTTCAATCTCCGGCAGGAAATTCCATACTAAAGTCTCAAACGTCGAGCCTAACTCCGGTAGATTTGACTTTAATCGAGAACCAACGACAACATAGTGATTATATTATTATAGCAATGTTCTCCCTTCCAAACACAGAGATCATAATTAACTCTTTCTGTTACCTACAGTGGCTAACGAAAGTATTTGGGTACCTGTAGACACCTTTCATGAATATATTTTGTGTGCTATATAGTCTACCGGTCATAAGTATTAGGACATCTACTTGTTATATTTATTGCAAAACTTTAACAAATTTCACTTTACCTAGTAGTTTATTCTGAACTGCATATGATGTAAATGAAATAGCAGATTTATATTAAAATAATTAGAATATAAAAACAGTAAAAATATTCATAGTCGGCAAAGTATTAAGTTGTTCCGAAAGTTTCTTCTGTTTTATGAGGAAATAGTAGATGCATAACATATTTTGTTTTATATAATTTTATTGAATTATGTATGATCCATTTTGTTCCTGGAAAGAAACTTTTGGGACAACCTAATATATTTATCGTTTGAAGATATAAACCAGACTTCAATGGAGGAAAATTTTAATTGTGTAATGTAGAGTTCAGACACAAAAATTTAAGAGATGCTGTAGCGTCCTACTATATAGGAAAATAATAGGTTCACTGTGTCCAAGATCGAAACGATGAGTGTGTTGAAAACAATACTACGTCGTTCTGAATTCTCTATCATAGGAGGTTTACTGTATAGATAAAGCAGTCATAGAACTCTCTGCAGAGCTCGAAGGCGATTTCGCGAATTCAATCATGTGCGAATTTATGTAGCAGGTTCGTGACATTTAGAAATTTGGCTAGTGTATCGGATACACAGTACATTAACTCCGTGATAAATTTTTCCAACTTCAAATTGTGCGAGGTGAGGATCTCGAATAATTTAGAAAACGTCTACGCTTCTCTCGATGACACAATTTCACACTGAATATACTTCTTTAAAATTGTCACTTTGCTTCAGAGCGGCTATTAAAATTACTTCTGTAATACGATAACCGATATAGATCGCCAAATAAAGAATCTCACAGGCTTCCGTGTTTTCTGTACTCGAAAATGGATGCAACGATTAATATTATCGTAACCAGACGGTGGCGAGTAAATAAATAAACTGGGATAAGAAAATATGTACTGACGCGAACACGAGAGGGAATTTATCAGATTAGCATACACTTGCGCTTTTCGTAAGAGTGAGTGGAAAATTCAATTTGCACTTGTAGACGCGATTTAAATGAATGGCTGCCAAGATTGTTGGCGTTCATTAATATCCGCTAACGTTCAGGTTCTACTTCACTAATTGTCGCTTACCGTCGAATTTATAATTACCAACCACATTTCTGGACGTAAATAATGCTTTACGATATTTATGAAAAACTTAAATCATTCCGGATGTAATCGCAAAAACTACGCGGGATTGAATGTGTAGCAAGAACTCGATTCTTTGTACAAAAAGGTAATTTTATTGTTTTAATACGTTGGTTTAATATAAGCATGTAAATTTTTAACGATTTAATTTTCGACAACAAATCGTTTCTCTCGAATAAAGTATATATTAGGAGTAAGTAAAAAAATTCGGCAAGCTAATGAAGCTGTTTCTTAATTTTTAATTTTTCTCGAGTGGTAATTACAGGTTCCTTGGTGCTTTTTCTCGCACCGCAGCCCCGTTAAAGCTTCCCAACGACATACCCCGAGTACAAACCCGGTTGCAATTATTCAGGCGTCGAATCGATTCGACCAACAAAACCGCGACTATGGTGGACTTACTAGCTTTCATTGCTAGCCATATCATTTAAGGGTTACGAAAAAATATTACGTTTAACAACTGTATATTCTGTATTTCACTTGTAATTAAAAAGTCTTTTTTTATTTTGAAATTTTTATTAACTTCATTCTCTTTCGTTCTCTTCTTCTTACGACGACGTTCTAGCAATGTTATTCGCCGTACATCGACGTTGGAAGTGCGGTTAAATTGAAAAGTGGAACCGGAAATGTTTCCAATCTTAAACCACGTTATACGCGTCGAGCAGTCCTTCCCTTTGCCCTTGGTATCCAGATGCGAAACAGCATTTGTGCCAATCGTTGTCGCGTTTAATCGTAGACGCTGTCCATCCTAATTATCTACCATATAATCTAGTCGTCACCACCGGTCATAACTTCCATGAACTCTAAAACGAGAAATTAGAATTTATGAGATCACGTGCCGGCTTGCAATCGTGTCGAAATGCACGGAAATCTGTGACATAACCTAGCAGGAATATAACCGTTCAAACTGTGTAATGTATGAGAGAACTGATTGCTCGGTAAATAGAGAAGTTTGGTGTATAAACGCGTTTCGTTTTTTCGCCTGAAGTGAAAACGCTCGAACTTGGTAGACGACAAGCTTTAATTAATTGACCAGACTGATGGATTCTTAGCAAACGACGTCGAAGCGTTCCCTATAATTTTCAATGTGCAACACAATTTCCTGCGTTAACTGTTCCTGACGTGGTAGAGCTAGGTTCGCGTTGGTAATTAGATTGACTGGCACACTATGAAAATTCTAATTCTAATAAATTGTATGATAATGCCCACCATCGAAGTCGAGCGTTCCTGAACCGTCGGCGTCGATCTCCTCGATCATCATGTCCAATTCCTGTGGTGTCAATTTGTCGTCCAGCTCATGAAGAATATCACGAAACACTGCGGTTGTTATGTAGCCATTGCCTTCTTTGTCATATAACCGAAATGCCTCGCGTAACTCCTGTTGCATCGCCTCCGAATCTTCCTCCACTAAAAATCTGGCAGCAAGGGTGCAGAACTCTTCGAACTCCAATTGTCCGGATCCTGTAATAAATTTTTGGAGTTTGGTGTGACATATTGTTAGACTATCATATAAAAATTTTGTTAAATGTCTATGGTATATGTCATTTGGTTTTGTTTAAGTTTGCTAATTGAGAAATTGTTGAATGGTAAAATTTAGATAGCGATGAATTTTCTTATTATCTTCGTTTACTTCCGTGATGACGCACAAAAAAGATTTGATGTGGCAAATTGTTAGATACATATTAGGAACTTGCAATTATTTTTGCATGCTAGGTGTCTTTGGTATTAATTAGTTCTGTTTAGGATTAGTAGTTGAGAAGTTATTGAATGATAAAGTTTAGATAGTGATGGATATTTTTACCATCTTCGTCTACTTCTGTAATGATTTCCTTCAGCGTCTTCTCGCTCAGCTCGTAGCCCAACATGGTCAATATGGTACCCACCATGTCGGTACCAATGCTACCCTTCTTGTCGTGGTCGAAGGCATCGAAGGCCTTTTTCAACACTATAAAAGATAGGACTTATTTATTAATAATCGATTGTTTCAACATTCCATTCGAATAAATGGAAGTGAAATACTTACGAGCAATTTGATCCTTGGTCAGATCATCCTGAAATCACGTATTGTTTTCATTATTCTCACTTGTCATAATTTCTTAAAAGAGAACAATAAAGAAAGTAACTCGAAATATATTCAAAAAATGTTATGAGAAAAAATTTTAGAATATTGATAATGTTCAAACGTTGAATCTTTATTCATGACAACGTACCATGTTGATGTGATAATCAGATACACAGTTTTAAACTCTGCTGTTAACACACGACAGCATCGACGGTTTATCCGGGTATGCACCAGATTCTGGCTGTGGACTTCTGTTTTATGTGGACATTAGGATGATCTGGCACGTGATTGACCGGGTAATATCTACGTAGGAACTCTAGCGGTTTTCAGATTCATCGAGGACACTCCCCACTCTGCATTTCCACGGAAGCGGAGCTTCAATTGTGTGAAATTCGAGGCAACGTACTCAATTTGCTATTCTATCTTGGATCGTTTCATTGCCATTATCAGATTAACACTGTTTCAAATGGGAGTAACATATAGGTGGCTTTTTTGATGTATTGCTCGAACTGAAGTATTTTAAATTTAACTACGATATTCCAAATCATGTTTCAGATAATTTATTTATTCTTTTATTCAATTATTTAAACTCCTGAGAGGTTCGATCTACATCTACATTTTATTGAAAAAGATTCGTTTTCTCTCGTTACGTATTTGACGTTCATTGTAAAGAATTATCAACAATCGTGACTGCATAAATATGAAAGTTACACTGAAATTTAGTAAGAGTGAATTTAGTATCACATACAGCTGCCTCGAAAAGTAACTATCTTATATTTAAACTTTTAACGGGATCATTAACTTACTTTCCGAGGCGACTGTATATAGAATTTTTTATTTCTCATACGCGTAATTACAGATATCAATTTTCAACAAATCATCACAATGCTCTTGTTTACCATAGTTTTGTAGGAACAAATACGTTTCAATTATTTATAATTCAATCCACGCGACGAAAAATTACATCATCGACCGGTATTCGCCATATTTATCGCGATCGCCAGCGTAATAACTCGCCGCAGGGAGAATCTTTTATATTCTATAAAAGCTTCGTTTCGCAAGAATCTCTCGACCGCTAGCCTCGTTTATCGCTAGAGCTTCCGCGACTCTATAACTCGCGATTCATGATCAATGTGTCGAGAAAAAACAGCACGACAATAGACGAAGTTGGCTCATGATGATATCATGCACAATCTTCGGAGACAATTCGACGTAATAAATGTATCCGTCGTATTTTTAGGAAGCTAATTATACACTCATAATATGCACCTAGAGCTAGCCATTATATTTCGAGGGTATTAGCGCCGGTTTCCATCTTTCACAACACATTGTTCAGTTCCTAGCGAAAATTCCTTGCTCTTTCAACGATCATGACTAACGTGTTCTTTAGCACGGGCTAATTTTAAAGCTATATTTACTCGAGGGCACACGTGTTATTACACGAGCGGATTTAAGCATTCCTTATAATATGATTTCGAGGTAACGGTACTTAATTCGATAATAGTAATATTATTGGGTATTGTGCGATATTAAGAACTCGTAAAAGGGACTGAATATTCAACGTTAGGATATTCATTTAAATCCAAACAAATGTGCATATCCAAATAAACAAATGGATATTTAATTGGATTAAGATTTATCGTTGATAGTTTTCTTCTTCATTAGAGAATTGTGCAATCCAAGTGTTAATGGCATTATGTAATTTATAATTCAATTATATACATTATAACAGAGAAAGAAATAAATTACACGAATTGCGTTTGCTATTTTTTTGTACTTTTATTATACATACAATCTTACGTAAATTTCGTTAATCTTAAATGTACGGTTTTACAATTATACTTAATCGTTTATGAGTATTGTGACTGTTACAGACGATCGTAGGTTTCGTAGGCAAAGTATAAAGATTAGAAATCTATCTCTAAATGTAAGTAATACCTAATTCGAGTTCACTAAGCTTCACGCGATCTCTCGATCTTCCCTTAGTCAGCATATAATGAGCAAAATAGAAACTACTTTGCACAATGATAATTACGTAGAAACGACAATTTATATCGGCCGATATAAACCTGTTTCCAGATACATACCATGCCTCGCGAGAGACCCGCGAGAACTCATCCGTTTAATCCCAGCATAGATAGAAATACATTTTAGCCGATTGTGAATCCAAAAGCGACCCACACGTCAAAAATACTTTCTCAACTGCATCTACCCTTACTCCTCCCTAACAGACATCACCTACGAACTTTTTACTTCATACTTTGCCAACAGTGTCTCGATAAATGGCATATTCCACGTGTATAGGACAGACGGTAGCCTCGTTTGTATGCGTTCTCGTGGTGACAAACACGAGGGACGACCGCCTCGTGCCAAGCTGATAATTTAGCCTGTCATGACCTCCATGAATTCTGCAACGTGAAACGAACTTTGTTCGACACTGATTTACAAATTCTTAGTGTAACATGATCTCTGTACCGGATTGATCTAAAATTTCTTTACGATATACCAGGCGAGAGCGATACAGCGCGATTTTAATCCTCGTATATTATTGTTGAGTTATAGATGACTGTAATAATTTATCGTATTTTACATTCTCCGCAGTAGAGATTCGTAATAAAATGGGATTAAATTAGGAGTTGTTTGATACCAGAGTTAAATTAAAGGTTTAAAAAGAAGCATTTATTGAAGGACTTGTACTCAAGACACAATACGTGTTTTGTAGAAGAAATTTAAATATTGGGAAATGTTTCCAATTTATGTATGTGTTTCGCCTTGGCAAAACGTATATTATAAACTAGCTCTCTATTGCTTTTACAATCGCGCCATATTATTTTCGTTTATGGTAAAACTCTATTTATCTGAATCCTTCTTCTTCTTTTATATTTTACTTCGCATCGACATGGTGGTCTTTAACGATTATGTTTGAATCTATTATGTTTGTAAGTTAGATTTTGTTGAACACAATGATTTAAAATAGCCGTTTAAAATAGCTTATTGTATTTCTAATATCGTCTTATATGTTAAGTTTGTCTAGTTTAATGTCGTATATATCTTTGAAGCTCAATTCGTTTTGAACTTGTTGAACTCATTGAGTATGAAAGATCAGATAAGAGTTTAGATAAACGGAGTTCTAGTACATTATACGTACCCTCGAAGTCGACCGTTCCTGAACCATCAGCGTCCACCTCATCGATGATCATGTCCAGCTCCTCGGGAGATAGTGCGTCATCTAGTTCATGAAGAATGTCCCTAAACACATCGGTTGTAATATAGCCGTTTCCTTCTCGATCGTACAAACGGAAAGCTTCACGTAACTCCTGCTGCATTGCCTCCATGTCAGTGTCCTCCTCCATGAATTGAGAGGCCAGGCTACAAAATTCTTGGAAACTAATTTCTCCAGATCCTACGAAACGAAGACGATCAAGATGTTTTATGTTGATTGTTTAATTTCGAAGAATCCGAACATTGTAATTTGTTAATTTACCGAAAGGGTCATATTCAGCAATGGTCAAATGCAATTGATCGGTTGGAATTCTCATACCCATCATTCCAAGAATGGTACCGACCGAGTCAGTACTGATGATTCCCTTTTTGTCAGGATCGAATGCATCGAATCCCATTTTCAGTTCTGCGAGGTTGAAAATTTTAAAATACAGGAAAGTAACTTTATATCGTAAGATTTGAAAGATTTGAATGCAATAAAAAAATTGGAGAAAGAGCTTGACTTACATAGCGTGGAAGTTTTAAAAAAATTTGGTACTTTTGGCTATGAAATCGACACTCACGTGAAATTTGATCCTTGCTAAGTTGAATGTCATCCTAGAAAAGTGAAAAATCGATTCACGTTTATTAAAACCTCATTTACTAATTATAATATATACTGGAAATTAGCATTTTCAACTAAATAAGAGATCACCCAAACTTTGTAGCACTATATCAAGAAAATGATCGATCTTCATAATACATATCACTATATCACGTAATGAAACGTTCTTTAATCTGTTATTAAATTTAATAGTCGGATAGCTCGCGTTCAACGATCCCTTTGATAATTACCATTATGTCGGTGATTCGATATACTAACGATAATGTTCGTCCAAACTAATCACAGTTATAACAGAAGCAAATGATTAACAGTTCCCGTCTGAGCAATCGTTTCTGAACAACTTACTGTACCGATGAAAATGTCACACTGAGCGTTAGTAAACTAATTAGTAGAGCTGCACAGACGCAATCTCGCATTCTTATTAGCATCAATAGACAATCACCAATCATTTGTCGACCTAAAGACACTATAAAAAGATTCTTAATCGGGACCCTTTCATGGTTTGCACTTTGCGAAACGTATAGTCTGTTGGCGCAACCAGTGAATGACAAACTACATCGGCGTTTAAATCGATTGTTCTTTCCTTATTGTTTCATCTTGTTTACATGTTATTAATAACACATACACCTTGCCAATATTAATCTTCCTAATCTATTCTTCCACATTTGATTTGTGGAATCATTGAAATTTACATTTATATGATTTTTTGTATTTTCAATCAGGATTCATATTATCCAATACCTTTGTCGTTGTCGTTTCCTGCTAGAGGATATAATGAAGAAGCTAATCAAATAAATTTTTTATGACTAAGAGATTGAAAATGTGAAATTGAAAAATTACGAAAAGGAGAAAAAAAATCTTCCTACGTTATAATCAGTAGATTATGGCTGTTAATGTTAATTCATATGTTTATAAACATACTTAAAGAAATGGAACATAAATATTATAGGAACTCATTTCATTCCCTGAATATCATGTATGTATAGTGAATATAACACTTGACTTATTATTAGGTATTTCGTATATTTTCGTACAATATTATGCATTCCAATCATTTCTGCATCGTATAAAATAGACAAATATTCGCAGTAATTACAATTTTCTATCAAGGATATATAAGATATACAAACAAAATAAATATAAAAATTTATTAACATATATAACAGAATCAGTATATATCTAATTAATTGAATATAAATATTACAATAATTCATCAAATATTTGTATTTCATAGATTAATTCTAGTGTCAAAAAAAAAAAAAAGAAGAAAATGTCGAAAGAATGAGATTAACTCGGAATAGAGATAAACGAGCGTAAAAACAATAGAAAATGTATTCGATCGTGGTTCATCGGGGTGCAAAGAAGTCGATTTATCACAAAGGGAGAAATGGGACGTGTTAGGTATGGTGTTACATCATTTGGCAATGTCAAGCTCACGCAAATCCGGAACTGCTATTGGCAGTGCACGTAGAAAGCTAGTGACGTGCCATTGCGTATAGTCGGTCATTTCCACGGCACTCGGTGGGCGAACACGCAAACAGTTATACTGATTGCAGTGTGCTCCAACAGTACAGTGGTTTGATATTGGCATTGCGTCCTTTTAGAGAATTGCAGTGGATTGCCAGCCACTCGTGGTAGTAAAAAAGCTCGAGCTGGCAGCCGCTTCTAAGAAGCAGACACGAAGCTGACTGACCTCCTTAGCCAATCAGATAGAGCTTCGACGTGCTACGCCGAACTACTGACCTAATCATCAAAAATAAACGACAGAGACTGGCCAATGATAATAATCGACGTTAGAACAAACATTTTTGCAATGATACAAGGAACGATAATAGAACGGAATACGTTTCATAAATTAAACTAAAATTTTATTTACGATATATATATATATATATATTTCCAATTATCGACATCTTCTAGTGGTTCAATCTTCTTGTTTATACATGATCACTGAAATTGACATTGACACGCGTACCTCTCGGCCGGCAGTCAAATTTTACAGAATTCGATTCAATGAGAAGAGATTCAACTGTGTAACTTCACATTGCAAAATATGTAGTATGTGTCAGTAAACGACTTTGAAATCATTACTCAATTGTTGTAAAATGGCTAATGATCTAATAAGCATCAGGTATTACGGAATTTAAATTAAAAACTTCATAATCACGGTCGTCCTTTGTATCTATTCCCCAAGAGACGGAAGGAACTAAGTTGGAAGGATGTGGTGGTAATGGAGGAGCAATTGATTTCTGTTTCTCCAGCTCGCTCTTCAGTTTCCAAAAAGCTAGTTGCGACTCTATTGTCTCAACCTCTGACACGTAACTATTTCTGTCGCTTTGAGAGCTTGTTCTAGATATTCTCGATCTTCGAGGAAGCAGAGTTCTCTCCGGAGGCAAAGGCGTAACGTAGCCATCCTCGTAAAGCTTGCTAACATAAGAAACAGAGATTGATTTTCTCTGTTTCTCCTCATCCATATCGACGCCTTTTGGAAGCACAATGGCATCCACGTTCCTGCGTTTCACCAACATGATCCGTTTGTTACCGCGAAGCAATGTTGGGTATCGCCTTATCAGCAGAAACGAGAGGAAAGCACCGACGAAGAACAGTAGAATCAACGACGATATCAATAGAGGGAAGACCAAACTCTTGTCTGCGTTCGTCAACCAGGTCCTGTACTTGTAAGTGGGCATAGTAGTTACAGCCAAACAGTTCAACGGTGATACGTTGTCCCCGTTATCGTCGAGCAAACAGATCGTATACGTTGCCTGCGAATCGATATTCTGCAGCAGATAAGAGTACTTCACATTTTTTGCACAGCCGAGCGAACTGTCGACGTTATTGTTGTCGAACCAGAGCAGCGTGATTTCTTTGTTCAGGTCGGGCAGATTCACAAGTATGCTGCGATCTGAGACCTTCGAGACGTAGAAATGGGGAAATCGCGGAGGAAACTGAAGAACATCGGTGGATAACAGCTTGCGTGTATTAGCAGTTTGTATATATGTATAGGTGAGACTGCAATTTACGTGGACCATCCTATTGGTTGTATCTGTAGTAGTAGGAGTAATAGTAGTAGTTTGGATCCAATCATGTTTAGTAGATTTAAGTGTCGTGGTAGATATGGTGGAATTGGTGGTTGACTGAGAACAGAAATCCACTGTCGTAAATGGCTTCCCAGCTTTTTCCTGAGGCGTTTTACAAATTGGAATTTTTCTATCCGAATTTACTACATTCGACTGGTCCATACAGATATACTGATTTTGCATGAAATCCTGTAACCATTTTAAACTACAATCGCAGTGCCAAGGATTGTCGTACATAAACATACCAAAGCATTTATTCGAATCAACTACGTGGTCTAGCAGTCCCTGCGGTAACGAAACAATATTGTTGCTGTACAGTGTTACTTGCAATATGGATGAAGCCATCGGTTGAAAAGTATCTTGCGACACTGTCTCAATGTTCGAGGCGTGCAGATAAAGCGATTTCACCATTGGCACACCGACGAACAATTCAGCATCGATCATGGATATGGAGTTCCCCCATAAAGACAATAATTCAAGCTTTGACAATGCGCTTCCGCCCGTTATGTTTCGAAGCACCTTTCGATTGTCGATGGCTTGGCGCAGGTCCAGCGTGGTCAAAGAACCCGCCACCTCTTCGAGCAAATTAAATTCAGCCGACTTGACGATATTTTCGTTAATACTCAGCACCTCTAACATTTTAAGGTGACAGAACATCGCCTTACGCAAAGAGACGAGTTCGTTGTTGATCATGGAGATCTTCTTCGTCTGTTCATAAATGGACGACGAAAACGCGTTATCCTCTATTTTGCTGAGGAAGCAGCGCTCGAACGTCAACTCTTCGATCGACAAGTTGGTACACAGCCAATTCCTTCGAAGCATGTTCTCGGGGAATTTGCATTTGATAAGTGACAATTTCACGGATGTTGTATCCTTGCAGATAGCCTACACGAAATATATAATATACTATAAACTAATTGATACGTCATTTGGGCTAATGAGGCAGAAATATTGCTTTCGTTGTTTTTTTAAATACCTTGAAATTGTTCTCGATGAACTCTGACACCACTGTTCCAGAATCTTGCGGGATAGACGAACAGGTTATTGCATTACATGATGGACCAGTTTGACAATAGGTTTTACCGATTTTTTCTCGCATAGTGCCATTCAAACTTTGTTGGGACAATGTTGAATTTTTCTTTATAGCGCTATTTAGATCTTGGATGAAAACGTTGTTCTCCATTATCTTATAATCCATCGTATCCCAAAATATGTAGCACAAGCAGAATAAAAGTGCAATGACTCCAAACAACGAAACGGGTACTAGAAGTTTTCGCCATCCAAAACTGTATTCGTTAATGCGTTAAATAATTATTCGCGAATAGGAATGAGCTGTTATTATTCATTACTGAATGATGAATATGAAGATTTTTTGTATAATACCTCAGTAAGTCCTGAGATCTCGAAACCAAGGCGGAGGAAATTTGTAATTTTTTAGCGAACATGTCGATACTGCACCGCGAAACGATAGTCGTGACTATGTGACGAATCTAGAAACATAATCCAATTGTATTAGGACGCATGGCAATCGTATCTACGTTTCGAATTGATTAATTTTATCACACGCATTATTAGATATATTTGAACTGGGACTCTTAGAGAGAAAGGTTGCACAAATTATCAACTATCCTTTTCAATTGCTTGCTAATTTAATAGTTTACTAATTCAAATAATTTTTAACAAGTTTCCATTATCGCAGCAGACACGTCCAAATAGATAAAATATAAATTGATTTAGGATCTATTATGGAAAGCTTCCATCAAGCACACGTGGAAGGTAAGAGCCGCTTCGCATTCGTCGTCTATTCCTCCAACTGAAACAAAGAGATACAAATTATTGTTAAGATTTTCACTATAATAAAATATGAATTATTATTATTACAGAACAAATATACTTACGCGAATCTGCACATGTTTGCAAGGCATTAGCGAAAAACGGATTGGCGTCTATGTGACCGTGATGCATTCCGTGCATACGATCTATCATTGTTTGTACATTCATAGTAGATCCTGACATCTGAAGTATAAATGAATCAGGAAACGTGTTAATTTCTTGGTTATATTTATGTATAAAATTATTTTTACGTCGCCATGTTGTTGGAAGGCGCAAGCTAAGAAACATCCGATATTTCTGAAGTCTTCTTTATTGCTGCCTAGTAATTTGATTGTCTCAACCGGTGAATTATCAAGCATCATCAATTCTTCTGTAATTTTTTTAATGATTTTATGATAAATGTAATAATTATTTCACTTATGATACTCACTAGTTGTTATGTTTTCACGATCCATACAATCATGTATTATTTCGGGAGGAAAAGGTGGACGTTTCCCGTGTGACACAATTACATTTTGACTGAAAAGACCCTGAAGTAGATAACTTTGAATATTTTGAAACGACAGACATCGTATTGTTTATATTGTTTGAAAATAGGATATATTTATTCTTACGCAATAGAGGATGAACGAAGCAAGAAACGCTGAATTCTTCATGTTTCAAATCTTATGTTGAATCTCCTCGCGAAGTAAGGAACCGACTAAACTAATTGTACGATTGTTAGCGTTACCTTTTATACGTTCACTTTTAAGTATTTTGTTTTTAAATGTGTTTGGCAATATGTATGTGACAACTGTGTTAGATTTGTATCAGAAGAGATAATTATAACGATTTCTACAATGCATGTGCTTACACATGCCATGTATAATTGCAATAGTTGATGGTAGTTATATAATCTGTAATAAGCGTCGAGAGAATTATTCACGGTGAATAAATAACATCAACGAGTTAAATATGGTTTCTGACTATCCAGAGCTCAAGTAGAATTTTCATAAAAAGGAATATGAAAGAAATATTACATAAATCTGTATATATTTTTCTTTCGATAATAAAGTATAACAAGCAGACAATTGCATGCTTGAGTCATCGTTTAATTCTCCGCGTTTTAATCCGTGGATATACAATACAAAATATGTTCGTCGATAATATCAAATTCTTGTATAAAGGCAGTGTAAAACGCAGTCTGAAGTACAGTGGCTTACGAAAGTATTTGGATTCTTACATAAAATGTTCTGCAATTTTATTAGCGCTATAATGAAACACATCATAATTATATTCGTAAAATTTGAAATCAATCTGAAAATGCACATAGAAGTTACAAAATATTTATTACTAACATATACATATTCAGTAAGAAATTAGTAGACGTATAGAAATGAATATTCATCTTGTCCTACTGAATATTGATTCTTACTAGTACAATAAATACTTGACTGTCTAAATATTTTTGTAATCTGTACGAACTATACGTTTATATTCGGTATCTTGCATCAATAACATGTATGTACATTTTCAGATTTATTCCAAGCTTTACTAGCACCATCATGATGCTCGAGTTTCATTACAGCGCTAACGAAATTTCAAAATTTTTCATACAACTCACAAATATGTTCATAAAATGTATCTACATGAGTTCGAATATTTTCGTTAGCTATTGCAATATGTGAGGACACATTGTTTAGGAACGAGACTATCGTCTCATCAACTCTTGTATGTGGGAATTTGGTATATTGGTATACAATACTTTTATTAAAACACAGCTACACTTTTGTTAGAAATACAGATTGATATTGCTTTATTTGAAGAATGAGTGTTGTGAACAAAAAAGGGATCTTATGAACGAATCAGAATAAGCTAATGTAGTAGAAAATATACCGGGTCCTGACCCCATTACTGTTGTATTTCATACACTCTTGCAAGCGTTATAAAACGACACGTTCTCTCGTTCTTCCGTAATTTCCTCGTCGACGGTGTTCGCTAACGGTCTGCCCCGAGTTTCCGGCAAAATCGAACATAGTATACTTGCTATTAAAGCTAAGCCGCCGCAAAGAGTCGTTGGTCCCCACCATACAACAGCTCCTAATAAATCAGCGACGTAAGGCGCGGCTACACTTCCGACATGCGACATCGCAGAATTCGTACCAACCGCGGAGTTTCTGCAGACCTGTTTCGAAGAAAAATAATTTAGAGCTGTCATTGATGTTATCATTTCAAACTTTACCAATATGATAATCATGATAATCTAGTCTTGGTAACAGTGCTAATGAAATTTCAAGTGTTCCAAAAACACACATAATACATATATTTATTGAACTTGTCCAGAAATATCCAAAAGGTAGATTAAATAGTAAAAATTACGAAAATGTCTATCATAATATCTAGCGAGTAATTTTTATTGAAATAGTTGGTTTAGTTAGTTAAAAGTGTAATTGATGCAGTTTATTTATTAACGCAGTTTTATTAGAACTATGGGCGACCAAAATATAGAACTCGCGTGAATGAAATTATAGAATAATCAAGCTTTTATCTACATACTTAACAAAATATCATTTAGATTCCGCAAAATGGAAATTTGTAAAGTTTTTTTGTAAAAATTGTAGAATTGCTCATTTTATTGTAGATTGCTTTTATAGTTCACCTATCTATGCTTACCGTGGGGAAAAGCTCCGAGCTATATAGAATGACGATGCCATAAGCAGCTGACGCGCTGAATCTACCAATTAAGGATACGGTCATAATTACATCGTTTTCAGTCGTTGGAATTGCGAGAATACAGAGTAGGCATAACGCAGCTATGACATATAAACTTGCGCTTCCTGGACGTCGTCCCATAATCATTAGAATCGGCGTCGGTATCAAATAAGCTGGTATTTCGGTTAGACCCATCACCAACACGTAAATGTACCGATTTGTTGAGAAATTGTTCACATTTAACGCTGAAAGGATTGATAAAATATATTTTAAGCTTTAAGCTTTAGAACAGTTTACACGAATTCTATTTATTTGAACGAAATTCTTACTAAATGAACTCTTGTTAATTAAATCTATTTTTTTAATGTGAACTGCTATAATATATACGAAGAAATTCTAGGTAGTCGAGAGAATCACTACACTCTCATTATACATGCAAAATTCAATTATATAAACTATCTCTCCTTCGATAAGTTCCTATAAACAGAGTTCTACTGTAAAAGTATAATTCTTTTAGATACTATAGTAGTAAGCGGAAACAGGAATAAATTTCAATAATTCGATTACCTAACGCGTAATAAGTCAGAGAAGCTGTCATCCAAGTAAAATTCGTGATGAGAATCCTCTTTCGTAATTCACTATTGCTAAGAAGCACCCAAAATCCTTTCATATTTTTATGCAATCCTTTTTTGGTATCCTTCGATTCTTGTTTTAACTCTTGTATTTGTATGGTTGGTGTCAATGACGTTCTCATTTCTGCATCAGGACTTCCTTTAGATGCTCTATCGATTAAACTCTTCGCCTCCTGTCGACGATTGTGAGCTATCAGCCATCGTGGAGATTCTGGCATAAGCCTGCAACAGTTACAAATTACAGTTATTCTACATATCTGCTCATTAAAATGATTTATCATAATAAGTTCCCTGAATTCTTTTAAAGATACAAACAGTATTTCTCTAAATTCAGTTTTTAATCCTATAATTCAAACAAGATTATGTCGTGAAGCAATTTCAGATAACAAGCTGCCTGATCTCAGTCTCCTTGAGAAATTTCACATTACACAAAAGCAAACTTACCATAAGTGTATTAGCAAAAGCAAAGCCGGTAAAGATATTGCTAATTGAATATATCTCCATTCGTGTAGCAAATAAGCTACACCTGGCACAATTACTATTCCTGTGGCATAGCCGACGTTGTAAGCAATTCCCATCCATTGCCTGTGTTTTTCATTCGCTACCTCTGTGACTGTATGACAAATAGGCTAATATATAATAATAATTAACGATCCAATAAACCAACTAATAAATATCAACCTTTAGTTCATTAGTAATTGATTAGTAATTCATTTTAATATTAATTTTGATAGCTATTGTGGAGCTTCCAAGGGCAGAAATTTCTATAAATACAAATTTTCAATTGATTTAAAATCATATCGATATCACATTACTGTGTGTTTCATAATTATAATATTATCAATTTATAGAGTACTCACGTGTCGTGAAAGACGAATACTGTATGGCTGCATGACTAGCACCATTAACTACTCTCGAGATTATAAAACCCCAATACCAAGGCACAATCGCACCAGCTGGACCAGAGGTGATTAACATTATTATTCCAATAACGTAACAGATTTTTCGGCCATATTTATCTGCGATGACTCCGAACAAAGCGCTGCCCAATAATTTTCCAAGGGACAAAGCCATGTGAGTGCTCGAACGGGCCGCGGTTTTATCGCACACCAAATCCCACTAAAATTAATAATAAAGTCGATTATTCATAATTTTCCATTATACTCACTGGTTATCCTATCTACATAAAAGTTCCTACTGGAATGCAACATACTCTTTTATAAAATAAAATCTTTTGAAATACTGTTCGAGAAAAATCATTATAAAAAAGTATTAAAAAATGTATAAAAAAGTCCAGTTCTTTCAGTTTTGCCTACAAAAAATCCAGTTTTTCCAATTTTGCCTATAAAAAATTCCAAGATATGACAAAAAATTCAAAAAATTTGGAAATAAGACTTCGAAAATTTGTTTTTCGCAAATTTCTCGCAAATACGTATATTATAATCATAACTTTTATTTTTAAATATAATTGATTACAATTTCAATACTATTGAAGCATATTGTGTGTTATGAATGAAATATATATTCATTCAAGAAAGTCGTTATTCCTTTAAGAATTTTAATGTGCTCCGAATTTTTGAGCGGGAGTGAATCGATACTAACAGATGCCGCCGTGAGTATTGGACAGGATAGAAACGACTTTCTGGCAAGGATAAGGGAACTTTAAGGAAATTGGATTTTAAGTAACTTCGGATAATAGTGTTACGACTTACGGCTATATCTAATTAGTGAAATGTGATACTCACATCTTGCACGAGAGAAGTTCCATCGATGTCATTCGCAAAACTCCTTACTTCACAGGAAATCGACTCAGGTAGAGGCTCCGAAATTTTATATTCTAACGCTTTCTCGAATCCAATATGCGCAAAGTATTCATAATTATAATTGTACATAGTACATGAACTGGTCGATGAGATGTTTCTTATTTCTTCGTCCGTCCAATTCGCGGCAGTCAAACTTGGTATTGCACACCAATGTGTGGGAGTCTGTGAAACATAATTCTTATTTATCTAATCATACATGTATATTTTTATATAGAATTCTATCAATTTTTTATTCCAGGGCTCTGATCGCTATATAATATCTTTTTTATTAATATGGTACAGTGGCTACAAGAAGTATTGGCACGTCATTATATTTATTATAATATTTAAATACTAATTAATTAAGTTTTATTACTTGTTAATTGTTAACATTTGGTACTTTGATATGATTACTAAAATTTGAAACGTATATAGAACTTGATAAAAAGACTTTTCGTTGGAAAATAATGATATGTGCGAATAGCTTTTGTAGCTACTAAGTGTAAGTTAAGTTTACTTCGGCAATAAAGATATAAGACATAGAGTGCATTCCATTGAATATCGTCGGTGTCAGTGTAAAAATGAATATTATCCATAAAAAGCTGGACCCATATCCGAGTTTATCAAGCGCTTCGAGCAGCGGATCCGTGTCTTTCGTTCTTCTTCTATCGTTATCTCCACTTGCGGGCATGTTTTCTCTAGGAATTATACCAAGATAAATAATTTCATACTTTTGGAAAACAAGCATCGACAAATTTGTTATGATTATAATCAGTGTGGTTTTGTACGTAACATTTATAAAATACAATTTTGAAAAAAGTTACAAACCATCGTTTAATTTTCTAATCAAATTTATAAGAAAATATGAAGAAGAAATTATTAACGATTATATTCACTGCAACGTCGATCACATCATAAATACAATTAATAGTCGCTCATTTTTTAATCATAAAATCAATTAACTGCCACTCCTAGTTCTATATTGTACCTCATTATTTTCTCATGTAATTATTTACAAAATTTTTCACAAACTTTTGTCAATATGTAGTACTTTTTTGATGACACTGTCACATTGCAATTATTTTCATCGCATTTTCACTCTGATAAGCATACTATATCAGTTCGAATAACAACAAATCGATCGCGTAAGTTTAAATGGATCGCACTATCAGCTTGTCGATTTACGCTCACCAATTTCGCAATTGGTTAATTACCAATACGATTTCGGACAAATTTTTCAACGTTTCTTGGATCGAAGGTCTCTGTACGATCGTATACCAACGACTGACAATTGACAGCTGTTTCCTCCGCCACGTATCGAGATAAGCAAGTTTCTAAACAGGTATAGATATAGCGATATTGCGTATGCCGATACCGATGTTCATTTTGTGATAATGATAATCTCAGTTGATTTACTTACATGTGTAAGTGTCCTCGTGTTCTAAATAGTATATTGTTATGCTACAAGTTTATAATTCTTTCGACAATTTTGTATTATTTAGCATTATTTCCTGTTATTTTATCAAAAACGTTTTCAGATTTCTTCATAACGGATTTCTTAACTTTAGTTTTTTTTTATTATAGAGTTTTATTTTATCGAAGTTGAATATTAACTGAATAGATTTTTGGATTTAGTAGAACTTAAAATTTATTTGCAACTCGTTCACTACTTATCTAGAATTTCTATATGAAATACTCAGTACTTAATTACCGGTCTCCACCGATGTTACTTCTATCTGCATATTTGTTTTTAAGCGATATATTTCTGCATGTAAGTGGTTTCTGAGTGTTAATAAAATTAAGATTTACAATTGAGAAATTAGAAATTTATTTGAAAATCTATACTGCAAAGTAAACTATATTGACAAATGTATTAAAAGAGCTGTGAATGTAAAAATACACTTTTCCATCGAGCTCTTCGATTAAAAAATTATTATTACAACAAACATGATTGATGACACAATGTTGAAAATATTTTTGTAAAAGAAACAGATGGCAACATATTCTACATTGTACAACAACAATAATGTCATTATTTGTCGGCTACGGGGCAATACGAAACGGTTGGTACATCACTGGAATAATTATCAGATCCATCGAATGCATTTACTTACAACTTATCAGACGAGAAAGCTTATTACAGTGTTACGAGATATCAAATTTACGCTCTTAACGTAGGCGTATGTATGGTTTACAAGCATTATGTAGCGAAGAGAAAAGAGATGGTTTGATTGCGTACATTTTATGGCAGCGAAAACACCCGAACGAATTGTTTTAATTCATTTAATATATAAATTAGAGTGGCTGACGAAAATATTTGAACTCTTATCATAAGGAACTTTTGTACCAATATTGTACGTATTATATAAAACATTTTGAAATTTCATTAGCACCGTAATTAGACACGACTATCGTGATTACATTGGTCAAACTTGGAATCAATTTGAAAATGTATATAGAAATTACGAGATATTTACTGTCAAAATATATCAAGTAAAAAATCAGTGTACAACACATACAATATACAGCTTGAACGTGTATTAAGTATCGAAAATAATTGCAATGAATATTGAGACTTACTAATACTAATTCATAATCGATTGTTTAAATACTATTATGATGTCATATAAACATATACTTGTTCTAAACATCTTGTAGCATCCATCTACATTTCCACATTCGTTTCAAACTTTACCAATACGATTATGACAGTCTCGTTACAGCGCTAACAACATTTTTAAGTGTTTCGTATAACACACATAATATATTCTCAAAATGTTTCTGGATGTTTTGTGAGCCCCTGAATATCCAACTACACGTCGAGTATTTTTCTTATTATTAAATAGAATGGGATGTGATTTCTTTCTTTCCTTTCTCTTTTATTTAAGATCTTAAATCAAAGAAATCGTGTTTTCTCGAATTTCGTCGATTTTCACAACGATAACCGAATCGATGAATAATCGAAGTAGGTTATCGACCATTTATTTCCATCATTTAGTCATAGCTGTTTGATCGCGCATATTTAATCGTTTTCATACTTTTGCTCTCGTGAAGTTCAACGTCCTTGAGATTAATTTCGCGTCGCGGTTTTTCAGTGGCGTTTTGCGCATAGACCGAAACAAGAAAGATCCGACTTGAGCGTATTATTAGAAACACGATGAATTGTTTTTACAGGGGCATAGACGAGTTGACATAGTTACGATTACGACGTCTTCTACTTCGTCGATTATCTTTTTATTAGGAACTAATAATAGACGCTCTTAGCTCTAAAACTCGCCACGGTGGCAATCATTCACCGTTATTTTCCAAACAAAAGCGAAAAAGTTAATCCGAAAAAATACGAAAATACGGTTTTAATCACGATTATCTTCCTCCGTGCACATTTGATTCTTCCATTATTTATATATTACATACAGTCGCAGAGACAAAAATAAATGGATGGGTAGACTGGGAGTAAATGCCAATGAAGCTTAATTATTATATGCTTGAATTTTATTTATTCTATATCCTTATAGTACACATAGGTTATTTAGTAGATAATTGAAAATAACAATAATATTCTGATGTAAACAAGTTGCATTTAACGAAACTTCATTGATACATGTCTCCACTTGTCCACTTATTTTTATAATAACTGATAATTAATAATAAATTCTCTTTGGACATTTATATCTATTTTATCTACTGAATTGAAATAATCCATCTATCTACTGAGAATCGATATCACAATTTTACCTCAAGTCAGGTAAAACAATAAACTCTTCATCAGTCCTGATCTATTTCTAAAAATTAGCCGCTTAGAAATGGAAATCAACATTCGATTAATTTCGTACTGTGTTCAGACGACTTTGAATCGCAAATATTTATATTATTCATTGACTTGTACTCGTCGCACCATAGGAACGTTGTACACTAAATGGAAAAATGAGTTTGCTATATGATACAATGCTCTTATCCAGGCGTCGACCTTGTATCTAATTTCCCTCGCGATTGGGAAAGCTTCTCTTGGTTCTTCGAGCTCCATTATACTGCAAAGAAACAAATCTTAGTTAAATTTATTCTGTTAATTTGCACATGCTTCATACCTGCTATATTCCATTCAACTATACTATAACTTATAACATCTTCAACTAACTAGACTCAAAGATGACACAGATATTCATAAGTTATTATCGTGGGTGTAACCAGTAATTAAACAACTATGTCTACAAAGTATTTACAAAGATTCACAAAATTATTACATACTCATCCGTTTCTGGTTCCTCTTTATTTCGATTAGTACAGGTGTACATGTAGCAAGCTGGATAAGCGCTCGTTGTCGTTACTTTATGAAATTGGCCTGTTTGTACTTGGATCGATGATCCTTTCGAGACCACGATATATCTCTGTTCCTCGTCGCTATATGTTATTTCACCTTCGAGAACAGTCAGTGTGACGTTGGTGAAGTTCTTAGAGATATAATTGTCTAGATACATGCCTGGGAAATCAGCGATGAAAAGAACATCGGTATCGTTGGACCAAGTGTAAACGTGTTGCTGAATTTCTTCCAACTTGTATCTGAATAGAAAATAAAACAATAAATATCATAATTTTGTTATTTATATGAAAATATTCGTTCGTTGAAAACGCTATTTACTAGGGTAGTTTAATTCATAAATCATTAGATAAGTAAACTGTGTTTATACCTATACGAATTATATTGCGAAAGAAGGGGCATTAAGAAAGAAATAGGCTGAAACGGGTGCCAATCTACTGTTAGCATATCAACATTTGGATCAAACATCCTCTGTTGAAATCTTCCATTTAGCGAACACCACACGTCGATGTAGATGCTTAAATTCGATGACAGTCGCGACCATTTCGGTTTTCTGTCGCGTTGGAAGTCACTCTCGAAAAGTTGATTTTCTTGTTTAATTAAATTATCCTATAAATATCATATTACTCTCTATAGCATAAATTGCATGTGAAATTTGCTGATCGTACGCGTCGTTACAGATGTGAATCTTTCTTTTCTTATTTACTAAGAATTCAGATTCTCAAACATTACATAATCTGATGATACGGGTGTGTCGATAAGATAACACTTACTCTTAAACAGGAAGCGTATTGTATGACCATATCGCCGTGTTTCTCCCATCGATTGGTTTGCACCCATGCTTCAGGATCCAAATAACGATCCTCGTTACTGACGTTATCGTGAATCTTAATTACGACTAGTACAGTATCCCAAACGTGCACCATCATGTCCCAAGAATATCCATACATTCCTGGTACCCAGTTATTGTAACCCTAATAATAATGAAAAAAGGGAAGAATTATTGAATATCAAAAAATTGATGTAAGCGGTTCGTGTAATCAGGAACATATTATTAGTGTACCTTCGTGATAAAATGAGAGTATGGTAAGAAAAACTGCAAGAATACATGGAATAGTAATAGAGAAACTACGAACTTTTGCTTCTTCGTCACTCTAGTGGATTTGCTGCTGATTCCTTTGATATGTTTACAAGTAATTGTAGAGCTTATCGAGTTTGTACCTTCTTGGTTTCCATCATCGATCGATGATCCGTTGCCAGTTTCATCATTTGTTTCATCGTACAATTCTTTTACTTGCTCCATCGCAATTTTCTCATAGTTTCTTATCTCTTGACTTTTCTTAGAAAATAAACGAGCATAATTACGTTTGATGAAAGTTCCGAGCCTTCGAGGCCAATTTGGACTGCAAAACAGAGGCATCGTTGCAAGGCACACTAATGGAAACATTCCTGAGAATAAACACTGAAATTAATAATGCACGTAGAATTTCGTTTACCTTGGGATAAAATTATTACCGAAACGAAATTACTCACCGATACTAAATAATCGAGAGTTCATTAAGTGGAAAGCTGTACAAAATATCATTGCAGGAATTCGAGTTTTATCGAACAGCATCCAAAATCCAACCGTGAGGTCAAAGATAAATCCAAACCAGTGAACTATGAAAAAATCAGTTTGCTTGGTGGTCAAAAATAATCTGAAATGGTGCAATAATATTTTATCGACTGGCAAAATTCTATCGGCTGTCTACCTCTGATAAGAGTATAGTTTTCATGTATTTTCGAACTTAGATATGTTCGATTCTTAATTATACCTACTTAAACGGACTGAAGACCCAATGCTGCGATAAATTCGTCATGGCGTAACCTGATAGCCATTCTGCACCAGATTTTTTCAGTCCAGCTAAGAAATATAGTGCAAAAAATTGAAACTTTAGAATGAAATAGTTCCATAATGGCGCGGTTTTCTCGGTAACTTTCATTTTAGTAGCATCCAATGCACTGTAAGAGAACACTTCGTCAATTTCTAGCATTAAATAATTAGTAGACATAGAACTACCCAAGTTGTACAGATTTATAAATTAAATATTTTATAAAAAAATCAGGAACATTTGCAGAAAAAACGATAAGAAAAATTTCCATTTATTGTTTAGGCCATCAAATTGATATGTTTTAGTATTAAATTAATATCTGCAATGATTCTGACTCATATCAGTCAATTTTCTCATTCAGATTTTCTTTCAAACTCACAAGTACTTGTTAGCCTCCGTACCCCAGAAGAGAATAGCAACGATCCCATAAAGATACGTGTGATTGTTCCAGTAGCTTTTATCCAAGAGGAAGATGTACCAATATGGAATCACGAAACAGGCACAAGCTACTTTGAATCGCGAACCTAGCATAATTCCAAAAGCACCTATCCACATTATCGTGTAAATTAATATCATCCATGGCAGTGAGGGAGCTTTCATTCCGTGAATTAATGGGAAATGGCACTCCATAGGATCTCCCCATTTTATGTCTATATCTGCTAATCCTCGTTCTTCTACCACGTCCAATACCATGCATAGTCCTAGACAATGTTATTTAAGTAAACATAAAATTAAGTATAAATTTGTATTACCTCTTATGTTTTATGTTAACAAATAGATTGCCCACCTATTTTTTTAACCATTATATTGTATCTTAAAATAACTAACCAAAAAGTGCTCTGACAACTCCTAAACTAGCTGGATCAGTTGGTCGATACAAAAGCGCTGTGAATCTTTCAAAAGACGAAAGATCGTCCAATTTGAATCCACATAGTCTTTCGAACTTATCTTCGATCGTACGTGCTGAGAGTTTCTGTTTACCACCTTTCTTACATTCACTTCCAGTTTCTGAACAGGGTTGGAAAGTTGCTAACTGTCTGCTTTTTCTCCACATAACTATTGAACTGAAAGTAAAAATACTAAGCTTTACATCACAAAAGCTTTACATGAGCTTTACATAACTCAAACATATTCTTTAAACACCAAAATTACTTCTTTTCAGCCACTCGTTTTGACATTATCACCTACAATACGAGAACATGAACGTACCAATCAATCGATAAAAAATATTAAAGAATTGATTCGCAAAATTCCATCGAGGCGAGTCGAGACGCAATGAAGATCGCTGAATTTTAACTTCAAACTTTGAATCTGAACAGAAAAGAGACTGAAACTGATAAGAGATCGAATGAAAGCAAATATATCGCGAACGGATGCGAAGAATAAAGCGAAAGTATTCGATTTAACTTACCGAGGAGCGGCGTGTTTAAGCCAGAGTAGATGAAACCGGTCCGATGACGATGTATCGAAGGTTGCTGGACTTCTGCGCGTCGCAGCTGCAGGACTAGTCACTGAAAAAGAAATTCCGGAGGCTGAGAGAGAGCAGGAGTACCGTCGCCAGGCAACGTGCTCGATTATTGACCCGCGCCCGCGCAATAATAATATATATTATCGGGCATTCTTGTGCATTGTGCTCAGGTTTATCGATGCACATTATCGGTCGATATTTAAAAAATGCATCGTCATCTGCTTCTATTTCGTGTGTAATCGAAAGAAAACGAAATTTGCTTCAGTATATTTTGTAAAGTGGATGGATGCCTATGTAAAGTGTCGATTATTCGCTTCGATGATTTTACTGAGTTAAATTTATTGATCGACTTTGTTACGACAATGTTCACGCGATGAAGAAAATTAAAAATGTTATATTACAGATGGGTTCCGTAATCGGCATAAGTTTCAGATATTGGGAAGTTTAATGTGGAAAATACTAGAGTGCTCCGAATTAATTTATGGAGTTTTTTCAGGTTTATACGATTGAGCAAAGTTATGGTATTTTCTAAAATTCTGTGAAACGTAAAGAAAGTTTGTGAAAGCCAGGAGAACGTTTCATAGCAATTGGAACGTTGGTTAACTGGTTGAATTGTACGTTGCGCCGTTACACTCGTTTAAAAATAAATTATCGACATCCGCTTATCTCCGCCATTGTCAGTACACTATGTAATTATATAACAAGGTCTGACAAATTTACGTATGTTCTTATTGCGTGAATAACGTTAGAGAGCAATAGTGTATTTTCTATTTTTTAATATTTACTTTTATTATTGTGATAAATATAAAGAAACAATTCTATCATAAATAATGTTTGCAAAGATAACTAACACTATCTTTCGGTATATATGTTTCAGTATATATGATGAAAGATACGATATATCTGAATTACAAATAATGAGCTATCTTAGTCATCGAAAAAGATACCAAGAGGGGTGCGTGAATATTAGATTCTCAAAGATAGACTATTATATCCAAAATCCTTACTTTTCATCAAGAAGATCCTATGGGACTTTGCTACGCTCTCACTATTAATCCCAATCGTTTCCACCACAACGCATTGCTTAATCCTTTTCTTTCATCAAAATGATGAATCAGTAACGCATTTATTCATTCATTTCATCAACCTATCGAATTTAATTTGCATGAAAAATTGTCGTTGCATCTTAGAAATACTTCTCGTGTTCGAAATGGTTTTATAGTCTAAAAATAGATGCAGTTTTAAGTCATGTACGTAGAGGAATAGTATAACGGTATACAATTCGTAATAGAGAACAACGATTACGCAGTTTTTGAATGAGGCAACGAAGTCTTTTTGGTCTCGCAGCTGGGGTGTTTCTAATGAATGGACGTAACTTCGCGTTCAAAATCCCCAACGGCCGTTTTAAAGCCGTAAAACAAAGGACTGATTTATTTCAGCACGCCCCTCAATCTGTCTCCGTGGACCACTTTTGATTAGTGCTGCCTCTTCAAGGTTCAAGGCTCCAAAACTACCATTTCATAATGGATCTCGGTCCCTCTTGTATTCCTCGATACGTCTTAGAGACAAAAATGCCAAATGTAGTTATATACGTCTACAACACGTTCTAATACATCACAAATAAAAATTCAATATCAACTGGATACAAATCTAAAACGCTTCATCTAACAGAGTTGAAAATATCTGAAGAGTCTTGATCTTTTACACACATACGAAATGACTGGTTTCGCTTTTCTTTTACTTTTTCTATCTTTTCTATCAAAGTAATTTTGTTATTGTCACGACTCACTTCAAACATTTATTTATACTTTTGAACAAAGTACTGTACGTCTCAGGCAGGTAGGTATTTTACATTCGAGTATGTATAAGTGAAAAAAGAAATGCAAAGTTTTTTCGCCTGAGATTTTGATTTTTGGAAAGAATTGAGCTTGAAATGAACACTTCGACATATTGTCGATAGCCATATTGAACGCATTTTCTTGAAATTTACGAATTTGTATTCTCGATTTTCCTCAGTAGATAACCAATTGGAAAAAACCTTTTTCCTTCATTTTCAAATTATTTCTATACGTATAACGATCTCCTGCGCGGATATAAAACCTATAATAGGACATTCAATATTCATCAAATGTACTACCATAAAAAAGAACACCTCTTCTTCGGTTCTCCATTGGAAAATGGAACGCGACGGGACACGTGAGCGAGGAAATTAACGCCGCTATTTGCTCACGGGCACACATAAGAGCCCCATCAACCCCCGCGTAATATTTGTCGAACTTATTTGTTCAGGAATATGAATCAGTCCACCTGGAAGCGGCCAAAATGAGGGACGGAGAAAGAAGAAGTCGGACGAAGAGGAGAAGAGGCGAAAGGAGATCCGCGATTGTCGTACGTATTTGCCCGGCTATTTATCATGGTTTATTATTTCCTATTGTCGATGGAGTCACGCATTGTTGGCGGACGAGGAGGGCCACGGCGAATTTCTAAAACCGTGTCCGATCGAATTTGCATATATCGCCTGGGATGCGTGTCTGGCGTCCGATTACAGGCTCTATTAATTGCGGTTCCGCATTGTTCTCCCCGATAACGTACTCTGATATCAAGTTCTAGCCCTCGTTCGCTCCTCCTTCTTCTCCTTGACTTAATTTTTTCAGCTTGCTTTCGATTGTCGACGTAGTTAAGAATGACGCTTTTCATTTTGACGTGACGTTCATTTACGAAAAAATTAACACTTTGAAATTCTGATCGTGACAGATTAACAAGTGTGAAAAGGTAAATTCCTTTTTAGAGCTTTCAGTTTGCCTTTAGTTGTTAGACATTTAATGGTGCAATTTGTGATTCTTATGCGACGTCGTTCTTTCCTGAAGAAATTCATAGGTTGTAATTTTGATCGTGATAGATTTGAGAAGCGTGTGAATGAAGGAAATTTCTTTTTTAAGTTGTTCAGCTTAGCCTTAGTAGTTAAATATTCGATGTTACTTTTGATTTTTATTGAACCACGTTCTTTCACGAACAAGTCAATATGCTGTGAAAGATTTTAGAGATGAAAGGAATATTGTTCCTTCTTATCGAACAATGTTGCTGTCAAACAATGATATTTGTCAAAAGTAACGTAGTTGTCATTTATGTAACAAACTGAAGGGAATGAAACGTTTGTACGGTTCACTAGAGTAGCCACGTTATTCTCAAAATCTCGATAAAAAGTGTAATCCTCGCTGCATTAGATGGATGCATATTCATGTGAAGAGCAGAAGAATCGAAGGATGTTGCGGACAACTCTTTATGCATGAAGAAACAATAGCGTGGATGTAGCGCGTGTCCGATATTATGTAACTCATATTCATTATGTTCAAGAGTTTCTTTATGCAATAAAAATATATTACGCAAGAAAGAATTATTCCAATAAATTCAATCACTTGTTTCCATTAATATCGCAATCACAGAAACTTTAAAGAAAATTGTCTCATGTTTAAAATTTCTTTCATCTAAATTTCAAGAACATATAATCTACACCTTATACATTTTTTTGAAATTGAAATTTCGAATTATGTACATTGGTGATCTAAGAGCGAACGTTTCCCCATAAAGAATTCCACTAGTAACGATCTTTGCGCTGCAAGTCTAAATAGCAAAAGGGGAGGAGGGATGGATGAAGTGGGCAAAAAAAATCTGGCATAAAATTAACAGTATACAGCTTGCAGAATGCAGTTTGTTGCTCACCGGCAATATTTCATGATGGTCTCTCCCGCGAAGAGAGAGAGAGGGTTCGTTCTCGAGGGGGGTGTTTAACAATGGAACCCTTTACCCAGCCCCTAGCGCCCAGCCAACATCCATACATCATCATTCATACTGAAAAAAAACCTAGGGGCACCTATAGGAGCCTACAGTAGAGGGGCCTTCGAAATTTCAAAGTACCCAGTACGCATCAAGTACTTTCTAATGCTACGCTGGATTTTTCGTTTGCCTTGTTCAGGAAGCTTGAGTTGCACCTTTAATAGTAACAAGTTTCATGCTTGTCCCTGTGAATGGTTTAATTTTGTAATAATACTGACTTAGATATTCATAAGGATTCGTTAAAAAAATTTAGGATATTGTATGAATGAACGAAACAAATTTAAGGAAACTAAATAAAATATATAGAGCTTTATTTCCATACATGTAATACTTTTAGTACACTTCATTTTAAAATTGAAAAGAAACAAATAAATTGCAACTGGAAATAAAAATTAAATTTTTGCTTCTTATGTCTCTACAACAAACCGTAACTTAACGAAAACAAAGAAGAGGAAAAGTGAACTAAAATCAACAATAGCGTTCAAACAAACCCATGAAGTTCTTGGGATCATTTGATTCCTAAAAACTGGCTGACACCTTTTAAAAATACTACCACGCCTAGGAACGCCAAAAGGGGTTGCACCGGTAGTAAACAGTGACGTGCGAAACTGTCACGCAGGGTAAGGAAAAAAATGGAGAGCCAAAGAAAGGCGTAAAACCATTTTGCTCTTTATGGACCACCCTTTGCCCCTATCGAGAAAATATTCGCCATCCTCTGGGAATAAAAAGTACCTAGGGAAACTTTATGAAATATATTTTCCAATTCTTTGTTTAATTTTGTGTTGGAAATTTAATAATTAACACAATTAAAAATTAATGTTCTTTACTTGAGGAATTCCTCAATGATACTGAGTAACATTAGAAATTTTTTAATCGCTTTATACAATTTTTTAGTTATTTTAGATATTTATATCAATGTATATTATATTATTATATTCATATTAAGTAAGCACGGGTTTCTCGATTCTAAATTCTTAATTATTTTCGGCTAACACTACACACTTTTCGATTCCTTTTGAGGAAATGTTTTGAACGAATGACAGTTAGCAAACGAAGATCCATTCTAGATCAAAACCGATCGATCAGTAACGATCGTAGGACAGTGGAGTGCGAAAGAATCGAAAAAGATGGCAGAATGAGAAGCGTAATCCGCTTTTCGAAAAGTGGCAACCCCTTCGACGAACCGTGTGTCGGTCGTGTCACAGCACGGGTGACTGATTGTAAAACCATGGAGTAACCCGCAAAGGGTTGCTGGGTCGGGGCAAGAGGGAGACGGACAGTTTAAAATTGAGCCTCGTAATCGACGTGTAATCCTCTAAAGCCGTGACAGTCCGAAGATAATGGAGCACCGATCGTCGATGGGTGGCTAGTTTGTTTTCCATGGCGGTCGCGTCTTAAGCGTTTTCAATGTTCACGAAACCTGATGGGGATACTAAACACATTTGTTGGCCGATTGATTTATGGAGTAAATGTGAATCCGTTGTTTAAATTAATATTTATTTTATTACAAAATTTTAGTAATAAATTATTGTCGACATATGACACAACAAGTAGACATTTGTATATTGTAGAATAAATGCTGTCACGTAGATTAGAAGTATTAAATAAGTAGGATTCCATTATGTAGATTATAATATGAATTGCAAACTTTAAAATTTACGGCATCCGAATTTAAAACATACAGCAAACGCTGTGTAATTAATAAGAATCAAACCAGTCTTCCAGAAACAAACTCATTTCTCCCTGCAGCTGGTCAAAAAACGATTCTAAAAGAGTACACGCTTTTTTTCACTTTCCTAAAAAAGCCAGACAATCCTGGAGCAAGTGTTTCGTGAACGAAGTTTGGTACAAAAAACGCACTAAAGAACGTTCCCCGTGAAAATCCTCTTTTTGTTACTTACATAGCTAGAAAACCTGCACGAGGTCTAACTGTCTTTTTCTTTTTTAAGCTTGCTGCAAAACCCATGTGGGGTGCTGGATGAAATTAAAACTATTAGAAGCTCATTAGCATTTCTCGTTTCGATAGTTTATGATCTTGAAAGAGGGCAGACTGATACTCGCATCATCACATGCGAACGATTTTCATTTTTGCGAGGCGTTCATCCGGAAAGACGATTCTGGGGTGACAAAACGCAGGGGATACAGGTACCGGTGCGTGTTCGACTGGGTGTCCATCATGTTGTCACTCGCGTGATTCATTTTCTAAGGCTTGAAACATGTCCAGAATAGAAAAGTTCGTTGAAATAAGGCGATAACTGGAATATTTAAATTCTATTTATTGGAAAAGAAACAAAGCTAAAATTTTCAAAAGTGTAAAAGTTTATCGTTACGAAAATATTATTTAACTATGAATTTATAGTACGTTCCGAAAGCCGACTTAATTTTGAATTGGTTTCCTGTAATTACCGGGGCGTGCTTACTTATTGCAGCAGTCTCTTTTATTTTCAAAGATACAATACTCGTCGAGAATAGATATCACGTATGTAAGTAGATTTCTATGGATTTAAGAAAGCATGGTTCGAAAATAGAACGAGGGGAAGAAAAGTCTATGTATTATTTGATTAGAGTTTGACAGCCAATCGAGATTCCATAAAACTTTGATATAGTTCGTTATAAGAATTATTTTCATTGATCTGTTACATTGGAAGCGCGTAGCTGATCGATCTGCGAATCACATACCAGTTTCTAGGGAATACCCTGCTGAGAGATTCTTTTGTTCGAATAGTTGGCGAGGAACCATCCTCTCTTGCCCCTAGGGAATCTTCGAGTATTATATTCTACGTTTCCCTCCTAGGAACGATCATTATCTCTTTAGAAACCGAGCGATACGATGCGAGTCGAGTAATCCGAACGTTATCTCTTTTATTAATAGAAAAGGAATCAACTGAATCTTTCGTAAGATTAGAAAGAATGTTGCAGGATATTTGTAGCTTAAGCAAACTTTAATAAAAATTAATTCTTTCTTTATCTGTTACGAGTTCTTCAAAGCAGCTTTATGTTCAATTTTATTTCTTTCTCGTTCAATCAATAAATGAAAATCAATAAACAATCGAAATATGAGCTGTTCAGAAGTCATATTGATCAATACCATAAATTGGAAAATATATTTGTCTTTGATTGTTTGTCATATTTTTATGATATATTTCATAACAGTAAGTCATTTGTTTCGTGAGAATTGAATTACGTTATGAATCCTAAGGCCTGGAAAATTTCACTGATTACTCTCATCCCTAAACCCGGAAAACCAATATATGAAACTAGCTCCTATCGCCCAATTAGTCTTCTACCTACCTTGTCAAAACTATTCGAGAAGATGCTAACGAAACGACTTCTTCCACTCCTAGAGGATTCGAAAACACTGCCAGATCATCAATTCGGTTTTCGGAAACAACATTCTACAATAGAGCAAATCCATCGCATAACACAAAATATCAGCCAAATCCTAGAAAAGAAAAAATATTGCTCAGCGGTATTCCTTGACATTCAACAGGCATTCGACAAAGTATAGCATGAAGGGCTTCTATACAAACTTAAAAAAATCCTACCACACACCTATTACTCCATCTTAAAGTCCTACCTAACCAAAAGACAATTCATGGTTAAATACTTAGACGCCATAACCATAATATTCCCAATAGAAGCTGACATATCCCAAGGTAGTGTCCTTGGATCCCTGCTGTTTTCCATCTACATTACCGATTTACCAATATCAACAGAGATAACTATAGCAACATTTGCTGACGACACAGCGCTATTAGCTTTCCACGCAGACCCGATAATTGCTTCATTCACTCTCCAGCGATGTCTCGACTCTATGGAAAAGTGGTTTCATAAATGGGGCTTCAAAATTAATGAAAAAAAATCCACACATGTAACCTTCACGCTGCGAAAACAAACCTGCCCTCAGGTCACCATTAACAGTACAACAATTCCTAGCAAGGACACAGTCAGATACCTGGGCATGACCCTGGATAGGAGATTAACATGGAAAAAACACATCACAGACAAAACAAAGCAACTCAAGGATAAACTTAAAAAATTTTATTGGCTCACTGGCCGACGCTCCAACTTAAGCACGCAGAACAAAATTACCCTCTATAAGACCGTAATAAAACTTGTCTGGACCTACGGAATCCAACTATGGGGAACAGCAAGTAATTCCAACATTGAAATACTTCAACGCTTCCAATCGAAAACGCTAAGATCCCTAATTAATGCACCCTGGTATGTCACCAACGAAGTAATACATCGCGATCTCAAGATACCAACAGTCAAAGAAGAAATAACAAAATATAGCAACAGATATAGCAAAAGAGTCAACAAACATCGAAACCCCCCAATTACTAAATTACTTAACACGTCGGACCAGATCCGCAGGCTAAAAAAAACTACCCGTTAGAACTAAGCACAAGATTTAACTAGATATTTATATTAAGTAATATTTACTTATTTATAATACTTATTTATAATTATACTTATTTATAATAAGTATTAACTTATTATAAATAATTAGCCATGTCACTGCGCCACGTCAGAGAAAATTACTGAAAATTCTCAATGCGAGAATTGATTGTAAATTACTAATAAATAAAAAAAAAATGTACGTTATGAAACTAAGAAATTGATAAGAAATGAAATTGATCAGTTCGTCCTCCAAGAGGTTCATACGTACATAGTTTGATTCTGTGTTGGAGAAGCTGAAAGATACGACAGTACTTTTAACGAGTTCCCCCAAAAAAATAATTTCCTTCTGTCTGTTTATTTGTGTACACTGGCTCGACAGGCTTGCCACCCTCTACTTTAACCGTACAATCGTTCCGATGTAACGTTCATAGAAGGTCAATGGCGCGTGCAGCCTTTTTTTATCCTCGATATTATTTTACCACAAATGGCAACTGTACTACTTTTGCCCAGCCGCCGGGCCAAACCAGTCCACTTCGTTTTTAAGTGCCTAGTCCCGCTTAGTAGACATCTGCGATAATTTCTATGTACGAACCGTTTCTAACATAGCCATACTATTTTTCATCCTTCTTTTTTCATCTCTTGCATCCCACAATCATTATTTATCTTTTAATAAGATCATTTATCTTATAAATTAACTGAACATATGACATACCTGTTGAGAATTTTGGATGTTTGAAGCCGAAATAATGTCACAGGAACACAAAATTTACACTTTTAATTAATATTGAAATAGTTATACATTTATTTAATGGACGATCTCCATTATATTTATCGATAAATATTTGCACGCGTCTTAACACTTTCTTCTATACCCGACTGTTAACCGACTATTCCAGATGCTTCTAACGACTGAACTGTTTACATTCATCTGTTTTGGAGACGCCGCGCACACACATACTTCCATACACTGATACTAACATACAAGTATTCTTACTGCGCATTTAACCTAGTCCAGCACAGAAAATTATACATATCTCAACAATACCTATCTTGGTTAGTTTATCCTGATTACTTCCCATAATCTCTTCAATAGGAAAAAACTAACTAAACTTCCCTTTTTATAAATATTTTATCAATATCAAAATATCAAAGAATTGACCAACATGGACGAATGCAACTCGAGGAATCGAAACAGTGGTCATACAAAATTAACAAATCCGTTGTCACGACAGCAATTCTGTTGATGTTCCATTAGATAAGAGAGACAATAGAGTGATAGTCAAAGTGCAAACATAATGGTAATGGCTCTCGGTAACCAGGAACTCAAACGGGAGATTAAAATCTGCCGTTGTACGCCGACTGTGTTTATGGTGGTCGCACACACAAGAGGTCTGGCGTTAACGTCAAAAGGCGTTATTCGCTTCAACTGGCTCACCTGGTATATACCGGCAGAAAGGTATCTGATTATTCGATCCAGACGAGATTCGGAGCAGTTTCTAATGTTGCCTTTTTGTTTCTCTTTCGATCTACCTCAATGTATTCTTTTGAAAGCCTGAGACCCTGGCGATTACAAAAGCTTGCCATTGTCAAGGCAATTTTATAGGGAAACAACTGGTTAATTTTAATTTCTAATGGCATAATGGGTGTTTTAATAGTAATTTAATACTATTTCTAATTTTTAGTTAGAATATTACTTAGAAAAGAGAATATTTCTAATGAGTCATTTCATAAGAAATGTGGCTCTTTCTGAAAGCTAAATATATAATAATGAAAGTTGTTAATGTCGGAGTTCTATAAAATCGAAATAGAAAACTTGACAGAAACGGAAATTAATTTTAAAGATTTAGTTCTATATAAAGAAACTTCTTACAATATACAACATTTCGAAAGAATCCTTTGCAAATAAATTATATTTACTTTCTGTAACTATTCAGATCGCCGATGAAACGATGAAGAATTTCTTTCGTTACGAAGTTTCCATAAATAAAGCTTGTCACGTACAAATCGAATCGACGTTCACGAAAAAAAAAAATTGTGTCTACATAGCAAATATGATGCCGCATCAAAGGAACGAAGAATAAAATGTTTCTAGATGAGCGTAGAATTACACACGAAGTGGAGCATTCAGGGCTATCGTGTTATCGATCGTCTCCCTCGATCAAATTCTTCCCTTTGATGTTGCTGGGGTGCATCGAGTGGCCTGGATCTAAGATAATGCAGTTTATTGTCGGTCGAAGGGCATGAATTCGTTTGTAGCAACATGCGAGAGATTCGTTATCTCGAGCGGATTTCAGCGCGGGTGTGCACAATCACCCCAAATTGAGCTCCATAAATAGTAGCTTTTTCGTTCTATCTCGATTTTATTGTTGTTATCATCGAGATAATTACTCTTAGATTTAATACCTTTATGCCTTGTAAGAGATAACAGACAATTGAGGTACTCAAAAGCCAGACTGTTTTATTCCTTGAAAATTTTCCAATCCTAATATAATATGATTAGTGTTTAATTCCTCAAATCAAACGATTCATCTCGACGAAGTTGATTAAAGTTCGACTTTTATATATTTTTATAATACAGAAACTCCTTTATTTTGTTCCGTGATAATTTTATCATTTCTATTGTCACAAAGAATCTATGTTTAATCCTTCAAAAATCAAACGATTAATATCAATAAAGTTGATCGAAAGCTAATAAATGAATTAATTGTAATAAAAAATTGTTTTATCGTACTTTCATTGTTTTCATTAATGTATAGAGTATGTGTGTTTACTGGCTTATATCGTGTGCATAAACGTTCAAGCGTATAAAGTACACGACCCCTTTGATTTCTGGCTGTCCACTGGTTCGTTGGCATCAAATAATTTTATTTCTCCGTTGCGCGCGTCTTAATTGAAACGCTCCGTAAACTGCCGCGAGCACTTCACGTGGGTCAAACATTTACCGACATGTAAGCCAGGTTAAACATCCTCAGGCGCTCCTTATGCGCGTTCGTTTTATTTCTTCTCGATATTATCGTCGTACTTCGTTCTCAGAACTCAATATGCACACAATAGCAGAAGCAGGTCAAATACGAAGATCACAAGGGGAGGATATAAGTCACGTATTTCGTGGTTTATAGGGAAAAAAATTTTTAATTTGAAATACGTCCTCAATTAATCTCATTAAAATTTAATCCAATTTAAAAATATTATATCTTTGCAGCTATGTTATATTAAAATATTTTCCTTTAGCCGCACACATATATTATACGCAGATTTTTGTAAAATTCTATAGATTCATACCGTCAAAAACATTCGTCACGTACTATTTTCTATTGCATCCCCATGTTCTATGTTTTCAAAAAGTCTCCATGTTCTATATTTTCAGAAAATCTTTATAATCGTCATATGATAACTTTCAAAATATTACATGCTAGTAAATTTGGTATAGTTAAGGATATTCTACTAAGATGCTTAAATATTCAAGTCACGCGGTACATAATAAATTCGATGCATCAAAACGAATCTAGCGTTACTAGCATGGCACGTGCTGCGGAAAGATTCGCACGCGTTGAAGGCACGTGTTGGAGCAGGGTGCAAGCATTCGAATTAGCAAAGAATTTCTCACCGGTCTGGAACTGCCCTTTATATCTCAATTACGCTTATATTTCCACATCGTTCCATTGACACGTGTCGTAGCTTAAAACCATAGCCACGATGGATTCGTCAGTGTTCAGTCCGGGATTAACAAACAGGGTGATTACATCCTTTAAAGTCTACAATATCGGAGAAACATATAATTTCAATTATATATAAAATTATCATTAAATATCTTCAAAACTGTTGTACGTTATAAAATAATAATAATACACTTACTCTTATTATAATATTAATAGCGCTAGAGGTATGTTAAATTTTCAGAATTTTAAATTTGTGAAAAATTTTAATTAAAAGAAATTAAGTAATTTGTAAACTATAGTATGTTATAGTTAAAATAATAATAATTTACTAACATTATTATAATATTGATAGTATTGTTAATATTGAATAGAATTTAAATGTAAAGGTAGAGGCTTATAATCGGTCTTCAAACTTGATTCGAATAAACTGGGATTCCCTTGTCAGTGGGAAACCAGCTATGATATCTCAATTACGCATAACTTTTATACGATGGTAGGTGAACACGTGCACCCCGGTGTGAAGTTTCCCGCTATCAATTTCTCAGCCGTGCTACCCGGTGATAAATGCACGTGGCTGTGGCATTTAGTCGCATCTCGGTCTTCCTGATCACGTGCCGACCAGAACGTGCACGTGACCGTTGTTACACACCACGTTAATTCGCGATATCCTACAAATCGAGGGAAGAAGATCAATTGGTGGTTTCGACAAAACAATCTTCTATCTTTGTATCAATGAAATTATTCGAGAAACAAATTAAAATAAAGTTTTAAGAATTATAATGTTTAATACTTCTTTTCAAAGAATATTTTTGTTTACAATATTTGCATCTATTCATCATTCATTATTTCTTTTATCACAAGCTCTATATGATTACTAATATTCTTTTTTATCAAAATATATTATTCTGCAAATTTAACAAGAAGTGAGTAGATGCACGTCCATGTGCCCGCTTTTTCAAAACCTTTCAAGGAGCACTCAAGACGACACGCGACACTTTAACCACAAATGGCAGAATTACCGTTCTGTCGTTATTATTCTTCCGCCTTTTTTTACCGAGGTGTTATCTGTGAATAATCCATCCTCGAATCAACGACTACGACGAGCAAAATGCGCACGTGTCGGCGTGCAAGAGGGATGCGTTTTGAGTCGCGTGGCCGGCACGTGGCGATAACTCGAAAGGCTAAAGTGCGGATAAGGTTGATTGGCTGGAAAGGACCGTCAACTAGGGTTGGGCGTGATATGATATCCTAGGATGCTTCGTGGTTTGTTTAATTCGAAGGAAGTTTGAGTTTGACCTAATAATTGGTAAGGATAAAATCTAAATAAATTTGAAAACCACGGGAAACAAAATAGTTAGAGTTTATTGTGAAATAAAATGAAGCTTTTATTCTCTAATTCTTAATAATTTTAGTAATGATTTATGGAAGACAAAATTTATTATACTTTCTTATGAAATAGCATGGAGCTTTTATTATACAATTCATAATCGTTTTTATTTCAACGATATTCTTAAATTACGAATTTATACAAATTCTAGGAATTCAAAAGGATCAAGAGGCCATATCAACCAGCATTCAGAGATCTCAATTTAGGGAACAAGAATAGTTCCCATAATCCAGAAATTTTGTGACATTTCACGAAGAGAAATTCGGGGGTGCTGTCCTCGTTAGGATCGTTAAATACCTTGAAATTACACAAGCGGTGGTCCATAAAGGTAGCACGCACCCCAAAGTCACGTTTTTCGATGCATTAAAATTGATTCGCCACACTAGTCGCGACTAACCACGCTGTTCTAACTTCCCTTGTTCATCCCTCGTTCTCGTTACCGCTGGAAGACATACATGCCCGATCGCTACAGTTGTAACACTATCGACCAGAAAATCATTTTCCGGGTTGTTTTTTATGTTTACCCTGCGGAAGCAAGCTTTTAAAAATATCCTACGACTTATTAAACTTCCAATCGTTTCCGGACGCGGTAAAAAAGCTGCCAGGTGCAAGATCTCTTTTTGCGATCGTTCCACTTCCGCGTCGATAATTCACTTGAATTCCGAGGTACATCAAACTACTATTAATTTTTGAAATTTATCTGCTTCAATTTTTGGAGGCTTTTTTCTGATTACACTTGCATTTTTATGTATTTTTTACGGATAATTTTTCATGCGTGTTTAAAACTATTCTGGTGATTTTATATATAGATTTTTAATTTACTCTACGTATGACTTTTTATGAATTATTTATGCTTCTTTATGAGTACAGGTTTCTACGTAATTGTAAAGTTTTAAAAATTCCTGAAACATAAGATATAAGGTATTTTATAGCTTTCCAACCGATGATTCACGATTTCAAATGTTAAGTTACTAACAAATGTATTAATTTTGTAATGTATCAAAATTTATTAAAATCTTTAATATCAACAATTACTGCTTAGCATTCTCATCGCCATTTTCACATGAACCTCTACGTTCTCACACACCGCCACTTTCGGTCATTTCATATTTTTCCATAAAATTTTTCGGGACCACCCCGCACTGGAGGCCACACTGAAATCCTGGTGAAGCGTGTGCCCATTTCACGGTCGTTTCTTGCGGTATGCTACCCTTGAGGAACCAGTCGGCGTCTTTGAAATTCACCACTTCGCGGCAAACATCACAGGCAAACCGCGAACGACGGATTTTCGCGCTTTTGACTCTTCAAGAATATTACTTTTAGCCGATTTTTACGATTTTCCCCAATTTTTCAATCATAAGTAAGACGTCATAGTAACCAAACCGCATATATCGATTCTTTTCGATTTCCAACTATTCTTTGATCCATCGCGCGAGAAATGTATCCTGAGCGTGAGATTCTCGAGAGTGAACTTCCTAATTCCATTTCATAGAGTTAGTTTTTTTACAATGAATTTTGAGTAGAGAGAGAGCCGCTCGCGTCCGGATAACGGAATTTCGTTGAATGGGCACCCAAGGGAAACAGGAAATCGCGGTTGGGATTTATAGGGCTCCCGTTACGTTCTCGTTAGTGGGAAAAGGGTTCGATAATATCGAACACCTTTTCATCCTTTTTCCCTCTTTACATGGTATTCATACTTTCTATACTCTATACAATAAATCATAATTGAAGATTACAAAGAAAAATCCTGATGAGTACATTTTTATTGATTTTCTTAATGTCACTTCATGACAAAAAGAGAATATCTGAATATAGAAGAGCTAAATATGAAAAGAATCTGTTAAAGCGAAAGATATAGTTGACAAAATTTTGTGGGAATCATAGATATGTTAAAACAAATAATATTTTAATATTCTTACAAACAATATTTTTTAAGCTTATGAAGAGGTAAATAGTGCAAAAAATCAAATAAAAGAACAATTCTGATAACAACTTGTACAACTTACTGAATCTTAAAACCGTCTCGCTGTAAAAAATGTCACATGTTATACTTTTTTCCTGAAGTCTTCAATTATACATATCTGTATGAAATAAAGTAGACTTTAAAAACTCTGACTTTTTACAAATGTTTCAGATTTAAAAGACTATGGAAAGATACAAGTGTATAATAATTAATATAATGCTTAATGAGAATGGATAGCGGTGCCATACTTGTACGTTTTTAGAGATTGCTAAACGCTGAAATTGAAGCCTCAGCTCGTTAATGGATGATTAAGTGCGGTAATTATCCTCAAATAATGTGTCTGGCAGTCGACTCTTATCTCATGTTACCGCATTAAAAGAAAATTAATCCCAATTACTTTATTAATCATCTGAATTATATTTACTCATATAATTTTCAAATATTTCAGTGGAAGAAAGGAATACACAAAATTAATTTGTTTTTATTCAGAAATGATATAATTTCATGACGGAGTAAAAGATGCAATGTACAACTGGTGACAAAGAAATTTTTAACACCAAAGTCAAGTCGCGATTTAGCGGCAGCTAGTGCGGCTTGTTCGACGAACCGTGACCCGGGTATAGATTATCGGGTCGTATACGCTGCGAGTATTATGAAATAGTAATGTAGCGCAGGGCCGTAGTCTACGGAGGGTGTCGAGGGAAAAGGGGTGAAATCGCGGTGGGGTCGAAGGCACATGATCACAATCAAAACACACGCCGGTGTACTCGCAATCGGAACACGTCACTTCTGCGTTTCCGGTGGTGCTCAATATCCGTTGCTCGAATTGATCAGATAATGAAATGAAGTCACGGAAGGGTGCTAATGATGGAGAAGATTGGTGAACGAATATTTCTTCTTGACGATTTTGTGCTTTTCGTAGTTCAGCAGTTTCCTTCCTGGTTTGAAGATTGTAGGAAACTTAAGTAACTTTTAATGAATAAATATTTAAAGTTTTTAAAGTACTCTGGACAGCTCCGGATTATGATTGTATGAGAAGAATAAAGTAAGGTGTGAACATTTTCTTAGAAAGATAAAGTTTCACGAGCTTGGATCGAATAGTTTAGATAGGAAGTGATAATTGATGCAAGAAATTCCCTTGATCATTCGACGGCAATCAAGCTCGTTATCGTTCCCTGAAGGGATGATTTTTTTAGTAGACTATTCTTTTGACACGAACAGAACTTCGTTTCCTTCCCCTGTTTTGGGTAGTGACGGAATTGGACCTATCAGACAAATTTATATTAAAATAACCATCAGAGCGTATTATTAATTTAACATACATTAATCCTTACAAATCTAAGTAAACATTAAAAGTAAAATATATAAATTAAGACACATTTTTTACTCAATAAATTAATTATTTAATAGCTTCCTATGAACTGATTCTTTCTCTATTAGAAGTTTTCCCCATTTATGATAGAAACTGTGAACATATCTTGCAAAATTGTGCTTCATGTAATTTCTGTTTCAATCAATTCTCCGTGTATAAACTTGTGTAATCATAAGAATAGGTTTTAACGTCGGATTTTGATCCGAGTATCGGAAGGGTGGAAATCCCATCGCTGCTTGCAAGATACGATATGAACTGCCAGTTGGACTGTATAAAAATAAGAACCACTGCGATTCGTACATCGAGCACCATAATACGACCAGATGGCTCGTTGGATCTCTTCGGTGATGGTGAACACGTCGGTGAACCTCGTTTCATCAGTGGTCGTGCATCTATGACGAAAAGATGTAGGGTATAACAGGAGTCGGTCACGAGTGCGAATTCTATCATTGTTCCAAGGAGAAAGAGCTAAACATCATCATTGAAAACCATTTTCTATATTTCAATATTACAAACTAATATTAAATCTTAAAATTTCTGTCATACATAAATGGAAAAAATTACCTGCAAATATAGTACGATATAAATTCACCATTTAAATATATATGCACTTAGATATATTTATACATATATATAAGGAAGGCAAAAATATATCTCAAAATAAATCCAGGTTCTGCAAACTCGATCAAACGACCAATACGACAGACTGCGCTGACAAAATGGTGGAACATTCCATCTACACCCCGTGCATTCGTCGAGCGCCATACACGCGTCTAGTTCTTTCCCCTTGTGGGTGATGACGCACACATGCAAGCTAAACAATAGTTAAATCAGGCTGAGGGGTGGATAAGGGGTGCTGTGGGTGTTTAATGAGCTGCCAGCCAGTGACTGAACGGGGGTACAGAGAGACCGAATGGGGTATCGGGGAGGTCGAGGGATTTTTGGGGTGCGAGGAGGATGGTAAATCTATGGGGCACGAGCTACGGCACCACTTGACTGTTTATGGGACCGGCACCGTGTAAAGTGTTGAAATAACATTACATATGTTTAAGTGGAGCCTGGCTGGTGTTTTACATTTTTGTTGATAAAAATGAACATGCGATCTATTAAGAGTAATAATATAATTTTTATGAAAATAAGAATTTACGTTTGCAAAGAATTTACTAAATTAATAATTTATAATTCGTATGCATTTATAGTATGTTTTACATTTTCTCGTTGATAAAAATGAGATTATCTATTGATAATAATCATAATTTTCATGAGATTAAAGATTCAAAACCTGGACAAAAAATTCTATTGGAATATAACCTACAATATTGCATTATTAATAATATATAAAGAATGAAAAATATAAAGAGAAGATATTGATATTTCATCATGTATAGAAGTTAAAAGAAGATTCCGGAGGGTCTACAAGAGCTCTTCAATGCTGGTTAACTGACCGCTGACCTAAGACCACATCGATCACCTGAGCATTCACGAAAGTAACGCTGCCGTGAAATTAGGCTACTCCTCACCTATTGAACCACCTTGAGGAGCCTCTATTCACCATATTAAGTTACTATTTGCCGGTAATTTCAAAATCTGAAGGGCACACCGACCATGATATTGAGTTACTATTTGCGGACGATTTGAAGAATTAGGGAAAACCGTTTAGTCCACAAATTCATGAAGCTAGCCAGTTCAGGCGTGCAATATGAAACTCTATATCCATCACCGTTACCTTTACTGTTGTTCGAATGATTCTTACTAATTGCCTCAAACTTCTAGAATTACTAGAAAATCAAAATCTTTCATTGTATAGTTTCGATTTATTTTTTTCAATTAATTTTAAGCTCTTTCTAGGCGATTTAAACTTTCTACATGAATACATAATTTATAGAAAATATTTACTAAATATAAATTAATACATTATTTTGATTAACAATTGTATGCAATCTTTGAAGTGATGCGGATGGAACATAGATAAATGCTTAAATCAAATGTGTTTTCAGCGAGCGTATAATCCTGCGTAAGCTGTCCCTACAAGCCCAATAAAACGCGCGCTCCTACGAATGCTTCACAATGACGTTAAATCAATGATTTGTCCAACGATCCTTCGACATGGATTTTAATCCCGGTTTTACATGTGATTAAAGGCTGGTCCGAGCGTCAGACCGATTGACGTTATTAATGAATGAAGTCAGTGGAGAGTATATTAAATACGGAGAAAATCCTATTATGATACTGCAAACGTATAAATGTAACTCTACTGTTAAAAAATTACAAGCTTACTACCACAAAGGTAGACATTAAAATTGAAGTTTTACCGAAAAATTTATACAGATTCTCACGTTATAAAAGTTATTATTATATAAGCGCAAACGAAAAAGTGTAAATGTTCTATTAAAAAACATACAGAGTTGCTTCGAAAAGATACGACAATTAAAATTTTATCGTAGAATTCATACAAAGTTTTATGATACAAATCTGTTATAAGGGTACAAAGACAATATAAAGAGTTGAATATAAAAAATATAAAAACTTATGTGTTCATTAGTTATATAGTTACCACGTGTCATGAAAGAAGGTTTTTTTAACAATGAGGAAAGGGATCGTTAACGTTATCGTCAATCGCTCGGCATTCGATGATTCTCGATCGACTTTGGAGGACTCGTTGCTCCCTGGACCAGTAATCCACGTCATTCCGGGATGAATGCCTGGCTGGCTCGGGTATTCTTCAAGTAAATTATAGTCTTGAATGGCAGCGCGGTGGGGGGTTGGTTGGCACGCGTACATTGGGGTACACCTGCCCCCCCCCCCCTAGACATCTGTCCCCTATATTTCCATCGCTAGAGTCAAACCATGGCGTGCAGATTCTCGGCAGTTGTTGTCAAGTTCTTATTAACGACTCGAAATGTTATCGAACCTTTACCTCAATAATTTTTTGCATATCAAAACATCTTGCTCCGCGTGTTTTTAAATATCCGCACATATGAAAACAAGAAATATCTAGGATTCTACTTTGCATATCAAACCTTCAAATCATAAAAGCTGTATAGTGAAAATTATTGCGTGCAATGTTTCGAAGAAAATAAAGATAATTTAAGAATACTTTTATCTAATAGATTTAATAAATTACCGAAATGTACTTTATGTTATCACTTAATAAATTATCAAATTTAATTATTAGAACTTAATAACAAAAACAAACGAAACAATAGTTTCACTCCCATTTTATCAATACGGTACTATTATTCCCTTTTTCTTTACAGCAATGCAGTTCAACAAACACCATCTCTCTGTAGGAAGCTTAACAATCAACTCTCGTCCTCATTAATTCAATTTATTCTTGCCAGGGGCGTCGATCTCCAGATCAAATAAGGCTTTCCATATTTTAGCGAGCTACCATGTACTATATAACATGTAAAAAGAAAGAGAGAAAGTGGAATAGACGTTGATGGTGTTCGCGGGGTGTGTCCCATGACGTAGTGATCTAACCGGCATTGTTCGTGGTTTACCACAAAGGCCTGCAAATGCCAACTTGCTGTGAAAAGCCCACTACCCTACGCGTCACGTCTAAACAGATGCCGAAATACGATGCCGAAAGATGCTTGTCTGAATCTTCTTTTTACACCCTGCGCTATCTGTCGACAGTCTTTTGGGATAAATACGATCGGGATTGGTTCTGTTTCTTGATCGACGTCGTCTTTGTTCCTCCATTTAGATGTAATTCTCTATGGAATATTCTACGTAGTAGGAATAGTAGTATTCCGCTGTATGCATCCTAAGATTATTATCAAATAAAAATTTGTAATTTATCTTTTTTTTTTAGACCATAAATAGAATAATTAAGTATTTGATTAATGATGTACAATTAGTAAAATTTGTATTAAGCAGATTGCAGATATCTATGCATTTATGGGAAACTAAAATGCGCAGAAACACAAGAAATATTCAAACTAAAGTACTTGTTATAATATTGAAAATTTGGAGAGTAAAATAAATTGCATTTTATCATTCTATTTTCTTAGTTGCCTTTATAAAAATATAAATTTCCATAAATGTTCATAGTGATTAATACCAAGTAAAAAGGATTTCATATTTATTAACCACTTCAAATATTCAATCCATCACAAAAGTAAAGCGTTATAAGAACATGTCATCATCAATCTTCCGTGAAACATTCAGACCACCCTCTCTCTCTCTCTCTCTCTTTCAGACTTTCGAAATTACACGGTTAAACTGACCTACGATTTTTCAAAGGTTTTCGTGCAAACTTTCGACTATTCCTATTTATATCTATGCTTCGAGAAGCAGTGCAGTCGGATAATTATTCCATCAGAAGGGAGTTTCCGTTGTCGTAAAGGATCCTGCCCATTAATCTTCGATTAAGCGTTCACCGATCGGTCAAGGTAATTTTACGAATTTTCATGAATTAGGAAAACCCGTCTCCCCCTCTTTTCGTACTCGTGCTACGGTACCCCTGTACGAGACTGGTCGGGGTCTCCACGGGGGAGCACCTCTGTCAGCCACCAGTATGTCACCGTACACACCAGCGCCCCGGCACAATGAGGGCCCTGAACGCGATCGATATGTGCACTCGTCGGAAACGACCCAACGAAAGGTCGATCAAAGCGAAATCACTGCGCTTCGAAATGCAGCAGTGACGTTTATGGTCTGTAAAAAATTCCTCGTTGAATCTTTGTTTAAACTGTACTAAGAGGCTACCTCGTCGTTTGCATTGTTTGGTTTGATTCTGCAGGCGTGCGGCTTGTTTTAGTTCGATGAAAGTTCTGTTCGAACATCTCTTGCTCGCTGTTTCGTTACGTATAGCGGTCCTCTGTTTTTATAAACAATTCTGAATATATATCGATTTTTTTTTTGTTAATAATTGAACCGTTGGTAATTGATCAACTTTATAAATCAAGAAGTATAAAAAATATAATAATGTTACAAAATGTATCTTTTGTCATCTTCTTACATTAAATGAACTTATGGAACTAAGTCGTTTATTTTTGAAAAACTGAACATTATTTATAAATTTCTGTAATAAAATGAAGAAACTAACAAATCAATTTGGATTTTGAAAAACAGAATTCTGGATATATTTCAGCTGAGCTGTGTTTGAACGTATACAAATATTTGCAAATTATATTAATAAATAAAAACAAATCACAAGCATGTTTCCTCACATTTAATAAAATATGAAAAATATTAATTACGTATGAAAATTGGAAATTACAAGTTATATGAAGGATGAATCAGTCGTGTTTCCAATTTCTTATTTTCTATCGTCGCAACCCCTACAGTTGGAGGCAGTTACGGGGTGCAAAGGCCACGGCAAAAACTGATTGAATCCCCCCAAAATCCAACACCTTTACGGAATCTAGCCGTCTGTTGCGCTGTGCACACAGTGATATGTCGTGGACATAATGGTTCCATTGAAGCATTACCATTATTGGTGAGATTTGGGGAAACGATCGAGCGTGCTAACGGATTCGTCACAGCTTGCAGCCTGTTTGCAAATAAGCCTTGTATACGAAATTATTGATCAAAGGATGTTGTGAAACCGCATCGACTATCAAAAATATCTTTCTCTATCACTTTGTCTTCCTGTAGAATTATATGTTGAGGATATAATCGATAGAAAATTATGGATATTATAGATTACAAATATTCTTTGATAAATTAAATATGTATAGATAAATGTTAAGTCAATGATAAATTATTTTCTAAATTTAGATCTTCACCAGTGATATCAGTGAGATCAGTGTTAGATTTGCTAAATTTAAAAACAGAAACGAATTTCGTGATTCAATACCATACAGATATCATACAATAATAAAATTAACGAACTGGAGAAGAAATCGATCAATCAGCAAGAAGCATCGCTTTCAGAAAGGACAATTTCCATAACAAGTAGAGGTAGGTGTTTCATTTTCAGAACACAGTAGCCAAGTGTTAGAAAAATAAATAGGCGAATTCGATCGTTCGATCAACTAGAGTGCAAAGGGGATGAGGCTATCAAAATAACCGTTGAGCTGTTGAATTCGTGATGGAAAAATAACATTTTTCCACTCTTCACTCCATCAGATTAATTCACTTTCTCGATAATATTTATTCGTGCATAAAAATTGCGAGATTTCTGCGTCCAATGAAATTTTACGTCGCAATTGAAATTTCTCTTCATCCCTAATTTCTAAATGTGTTCAGACACTACGGATACGATGAATGTGATTTAAAGGGAGATTATGGATAAAAGCTGAGACAACAGGTTACCTACTAGGGCTGATTTTTTCTTTCGTCTGACCGATTTCGAATGTTTTCAAGTCACGTTCGTCATGTAATCCATCGGATTAGACGGGTAGGCGTAATTTCAGGCGCAACTTGTGATACATCTGCCCTGCAGTGATTCCTACAAAGGACACGTGCCCTGGCACGTGCTCATTCATTCTTGAACAGGACTTCATTCCTGCAAAGTGGCTCAAGCATGCTCGTTTGTAAGACGATAACTGCTTAATCGTAACTGTTCTGTTTGCGGATCCGTTTCCTCCCTTTAACGATCTCTTTATCGATGATCGAAAACGTGGTTTATCTACGATCATTCGTATATTGTGTTATCTATTTGACTGATATTTTCACTAAAATATTGTATGTAGTATCGTATTATATATTTGATTGACGTTTTCTTATGGACAAAATTCATTGGAATGTTATATATAGTTAATTATTTCAATTTTAATTATTTTAAGCAATTAAATTAGTTTAAGTTGAAATCATATTGGGGGTAGTCGACGAAATAAATAGTAAAAGGATAAATGTCTAGGTAAAATATGATTTATTGATAAGATATAAATTCTGTACAATATACATATATTCCCTGAATCGGCAATTTCACGATCCGATAAGAGCACTGGCGGAAATGTATGTTTAAATACAATAATCTAGAAATAAAGGGTGAGATCAAGCATTCGAGATCAACCTAAGAGCATCGATGACTAGAAAAGAAAAGGAACGCGATATTTAGTACGTGTTTCTAATTATACTACCTTGATTTTTTTTTTATGAGACAAGAAATAATGATAAATATGTTTTCGAAGGAACGACGAGATTATCGATTTGCCTAACATTAGACCTTAATGTTAATAATTCGTTGTGAATAGAATGCTCTCTTACAAAGTAAATAACGATTATCTTGCGCACTGGCCTACTTCTTTTTACAATCACGTCGATTATTTAACGCGAATTTATCTTGGACGACGTCTGTTCGACATCCGTGCAATGATATGCAGGTTTCTGTAAGATACAATTACTAGCAAAATATATTTTCTTTGCTCGTAAATTGTACTGCATGCTTTTACCTATTATACTTGTTATTGGAACTTTGTAGAATGTATAAAAAAATTCACTAAAGCATGAAGGATTAAAATTCTTTGGTTTTCGATTACTAATTATCAAGTAGAAACTTAAGGTTCAATTAGATCTCAGTACTTTAACTTTAAAATTTTTGCTTACAGAAACGTTACTTAACAAATCAGTAGTTAGTTAGTTAGAATTTTTGCAATTGCCAATTTGCTAGATTTGTTAACTTCACTGTATAGCACTGAATTCACTACTGAACATATGCAATTTCTGAAGCATCGTTGCTCATTACAAAGGTACAATGGCGGCGATGACTCATGCGACTCGCAAATACTGATATATATATTCCGCAAGTATTAAATTCATTTCGAAGCTTCAAAAATACTAACCCTGAAAATTCCTTCAATTCGTCCATAAAATTCCTTAGGTACACACTTGTTTTAAATCGTCATCTTTGACACATTAACTTCTTCTAACTGTCAACCTTTTCTCATACATTATCATAACCACTTTAAACGATCGCCTAATCGTTTATAAACTTCTTCGATAATGGAAAAACTATGAAAGTTCATTTTCTTACAATCATTTCCATCATCATCCACCAAAGTGATTGAAAACATCCACGAGCTAAAAGCTACCTAAAGACACTGATACATATTATTATGTCCCATATGATGCGGCGCAGGAAGTTGATGCTGCGCATGATACATCCTCTGATCATAACACTGCTGATACTGCATCGGTGGACTAACACTCTGATCGCTATAGCAATCGTACTCCTGCCATTCGGGCACGAATCTTTCCTGAGGATAAGGAAAGACAGTATGCGACGGTCCAAGCCGCTTCTGCGCGGCTACAGCACAGCTTCCGGTCGAGGAGGTGATCATGTTTCCATTCTCACTGATACTGACCGTCACGTTACCCACGTTCACTGTGATCTCGCCTGCCTCGGAATTCCCCAACGTCTGTGACAGCGCCCAAATATAGTTGTGGGCGAAACGGAGGGTTTCGATTTTCGTGAGCTTCGTATCTTCCGGAAAGGTCGGCAACGCCATCCGGAGACGTTCCAACGCGTCGTTCAGTGTGTGCATCCTGTGCCGCTCTCGATCATTCGCCTTTATTCGACGGTTCCTTTTCAGCCTGAGCACCTGTGGACGAATCAATGGTTCCTTGTGATCATTTAGCCTCCTCTTTTTGTCTTCCGGCTTTTTGAAGAATTCTCTTTGCTCGATCTCTTTGCGATGGGTGAACGTTCTTTTAGATAAGGGAAGTTGGGCTGTGCGAAGGTAGACACATCCGCTTACCTGTGTGGGACTCTTGCACCGTGTGTTTCGGGTTTTCTTCCGTTTTCCTTCTTTGGCTGATGGAAACAGGGTGTCTGATTGGACCTCGTGCTTTGGCGATTCAAAGCTGACATCGAAACCGGAGTCCGAGGAACTTGAGAGCTCGTCGAAGCCGCCTTCGCTGCAGAATGAATACTCCGAGGACATGCTGTGGAAGGTTTTCTGAAAAGATACTCCAGTATTGCGTAATTTTTTATGAATAATAGTTTTCATTAATGAAATGACAAATGTGTGACATGAATAGTCGTTAAAAATATTCCAATTCTTCTGTAGTTCTATATTAAATCCATGATTTTTCGTTATTCTATTTGTTCTGTAGTTCCACATTAAGTTTGCGAATTTATTCTTATCTTATTACTCTATTTCTTCTATAATTCTAGATTAACCTCTTAAATTTATTCTTTTCTTTATTTTTTATCCATAATATTCCGAAATGCTTAGCTACTCAATCAAACGTTCTAATTGCGTCGTTTATTGGCGCAACAATTGACTAACGAAGAGTTATCTTACCTAATAAACTTGTTAGCTCAATGAAATGATCCTCGTAGAATTTGTCACCTTAATCGATCACTTCATAAAATCTAACTTCCTATTAAAATTTTATAACACGATATGCTAATAATATGGAAAAGCTTTTGTCACGACATAGCCGAACGTTTGGTGTGCAGCGTGAAAAAAGAAATAAGAAACGAGAACTGTTCTAGGCTGGGTACAATTTGGTACTGTGAAAGTGGCATGGGGCTCTTAGAGCATATATACCGTCCCGGGGGTATTTTACCCCCTCCATAAGGGCGGTCCGCCGTCTATGGGGCACCGTACCAAGGGTTCACCCCATAATCACGACGTGTAGGGGCACCTAACGCTCTCCCCACCACTCTCTTTGTATGTATTAGACGCGTGCCACGGCGATGTAGTCGTCTAGTTGAGGAGATTAGAGGTTTTTAGGGCGATTACACTTCTTCATGGAACTCATGCAAGGACGATTACCAAGTTTCGTGGTGTGTTATTGAAATTTCTATGGTGAGGATATTATGGTCACTTGATAAACGTGTTTCACCTTTGTGTATAGAGATATTAATTCTTTCTTCTGATATACTGTTATATATCGTTTTGTCTCTCGTGATTTTCATATTAATTATTAACATTGACTTTTAACAATAATTTTAATTTTAATATAAACCTTATTAACTAACTGACTAACTCTCTTTTCTTATCTACAATGACTTACATGTAATTAAAATACCGCCTTCTTACTAACATGATTCATGTTAATTCTTTTTAAAAATCTAATAAACTTTATTGATTTCTGTGTCTCTAATATGTGATAACCTGACTGATGTACTATCATTTCTATCTCTAAATTATTTCAATTAGTATTGAATAATTCGAATGTGATAAAACTATTCTTTTTTTAAATTATATTATCAGACAAGAAATTGCGCCGTTATTTCTTCGGTTTGTAACCAGGTTTTCTATGCTGTATAGCAGGATATCAATAATAAAGGCGCGTCTGTTGTACTGTAATGTGATGAGTGAATATACGAGATTAATCAAATACCTCTTACCTTGCTTATTATACAAAAAAGTGAAACTCAATTATCCTTCCGTTCACCACTGTCGACTTTCACTGAAATTTTCACCTTCGCAACCTCGTTGAATACTGTCCAAGGATGTATGGTTGGAAATAAGTGAACGATAATCTAATAAAACCAACTATGGCCATCTGTCACATTTGCTAATCAGCTGATAATGCTCGAACATCACTATAGAAACGAATAGGTAGATCACCTCTGATAAACAAGCTTCCAATCGACTGTGAATTTTACAATTAATCGGTTTGCAATAGCTTTTTCAATGAAATAAATTGTTGCAGTTAACAAACTTTAATGTAGTTGGCTTTTATAGGTGTATTTTCTTAAAAATATATCTTTATTAAAACATTCTACATAATAGTATTTTTTATTTTTCTTTTTTTTCATAAATTTTCAATTATAGCATCAAACGTAAAAAAGTTTGATGTATTGCAGCTACTTGTTTCAGCACGAATGTCCGCGGGAAATATCGGCAATTGCACGAGAGTACACACTCACAGTTTCCAGCTCCCACGAAATATCAGTGTGCAGTGTGCACAGGGATCACCGGTAGCACGATAGGAAAAGCATTAATCAATGTTTTCTACAAGTATTAAAGTTTATCAATCTCCGTCACATTATTTGACAAGTTATGTAATCGACAATATCTTTCAGTATTAATCGCGTATGATTGGAACATCGTGTCTACTGTCTAGCACGAAGAGGTGTACGAGTAATATGCAAGATTGATTCGTAAGGGAACGAAAAATATCAGAATCACGTGTGTTTGCATAACGATTTGTTATCGATAATATATTCGCGTATTCAAAGTGAGTAATTTATCCAATAAACACGAGCAAATTTTGATCATATAGCCAGTGTTCGACTGATATTTACAAGGTTGACATATCTTTAGTAATAATTAAACGTAATATGTGTTTTACAATTTATAATATACATCATTTTGGTATTTCTATTATAATTCTTGACATACTTGAATTAATTATTAATTTATATTAACAGTTGGTCCTACATTATAATCTTTTTTATCTCTCAAGGATTACTTATCCTGTATTTCTTATTTTTGTGTCCAAAGAAAAGCTTGAACCTATAACTGACCTAACAGCGCTCCCAGCTTTCTTTTTTCTTCGAGCGGTAACAGTTTCTCTTCTTCGGATCTTCACTGATGCACGATAGCAGTTTAAAACACGCAAGTACGGTAATTGCATCGGCTGTTAGTTTTTTACCTCCAATTTCTCTCCTATCGTAAACGGAAGACAGATAATAATTCGTTTAATGAACGAAAATTATGAAACAGTTGCACCGTAAGATTTACATAATTGCATTATCTGGTCATCGAGCGTTCGAGCGCGACCGTCATTCATTCGAGCGTTGAGTCTCTTTGTTATAATTTTCTTCCTAAATCTCTTCTTTTCATAAAAGTTTATTCTCATCAACACTTAACATCTCTTCCCGTTATAAGTTCTTAATAATAAATAAATAAATAAATAAATAAGTATACTAAAATAAGATTACTATTTGATATCTAGTAATTAGAATAGGATTTTATGAAGCAGTCGGTTGTTCGTTGCTTACATACGTTTATTCATAATTATACTAAGTTACTCATGTCAAGATTCTACCCTCTAGAGATAAAATATGCTGTAGTGAGCCGATCAATTTCGAGTGCAAACCATCAATGCGATTGATGATACGTGATTTGCATGATACGCTTCGATACAATTCGATCGACTCTATTGAACTGACTATAAACGAAAGCCGTGTATAATACCACTTTTTATGCACCTCATTTGCATTTAAGATGCTCATCAGCGCCATTGATAGTGCAACATTGAACGAGAGTCTCTTCTAATGAATCTGCTTCTTTGAAAAGTTTACCGTAATTTCAACTTAAAAATTATATAATATAAAATACTTTACGATTAAGTAGAAACATTTATATTCGATAATTAAATATGCTAAGTTTTCACGGTGTCATGAATTTTGCCATTTACGTTAGCAATATAAAATATTCTAAAAACTTCTTGTTCAATGGTTCAAGTAAAATCTTTATTGCCTAGAAAGCGGTTTACGATAGATCGGTTTGCAAAGTAGACATGCGAAAGTCGACTTTTGATAAACATTTATGGTACCTTTAAGAGCAGAGAAATTGGCATACCGTGAAATTACCGTTTTAGTGGTAAGTTCGTTCTTTATAACTTCTCGCCATTTACATAAATCTATGTGAATACGAATTTTATAAAACTGCGAATTTCAGGTCAAGGAAATTCCGTAAAATATTCTTTAAATTTTCTAGAAATTGGAACATAATAAAATGATTGTAAAAGTAGTTCCAATAAAATGTGTACATGAAAATGTAATGATCCATGCGAATATAAATCAACTAAAACTTTAAATTTTAGATCAAAGAAATTTGATAAAACATTCTCTCTACACATTCTTTCTAAAGAATTGATTCTTAACATATTAATATCTTAATACAGGACGTTCTAGAAATTGGAATACAGTGGAATATTTAAAAAAATATTGTTTCTAGTAAAATATTTACACAAAAATATATCAATTTATAGAAAGTCGCCTGAAATCCAAAGTCTGCAACAGAACTTTATTTTTTGAACGACCGTCGACCCTTAAAATACCTACCCTCTGCCGCAAAAGGTTCCGATCAACCCTTTTTTCACACTTAGAAAATTCGTGCCGTTTCGTCGATAAAAGGACGCCGTGAAATCGATGTCGTGTCAGACACATGTTCGATCAGGCCGCGGAAATATTGGGAATTACACGAAAGATTTGCTGCAGGGTGCGTGCAGAATCGAAAATCAAATAAAAAAGAAACGGGGCGTGAGGATATGTACGGCAGTATCGAATGCTAAAAAAGGGTTTGCGGAAAGCTGCCGAAGCGATTCGCTCTAATTGGATAATTTATCGGCTATGGCAATAAATAACGTCTCTCTTCTCGATCGCGCAAACGCCTTTTTACGGATTATTCATCTTCCTCGTTTCATTTTACCAATTTCGATGATTGATAGAATTTATGAATTGGAATATTTTCATGGATATGTTTAAGTAAATATACAATATTACATTATTTAAAAAGTTGGTAGTAAATACAAGTAGCGGTTGAAGAAAATATGCTTTCATAGAACTCATATTTTATTGAGTAAAATAGAAGTTTCTTTTAACAGGAGCAAAATTTTATCAAACATAACAGAGAGAAAGAAAGACAAAGAAGAGTGTTTATTATTTGATAAAATTCATAATAAAATAATCCTCCTCAAATCCATTACATAACGATTGTTAAAGACGAGACGATCCTTTCAATATATAATAGTAATATTTTCATAAATGATTAATTAATAAACTTCTAAGTTTGAGATGTATGGAATTAACATTTTCAATGGTGCAAGGTTAGGCAAGCTTCGCCATAATAAAATCAATCTCCTTAAAAGGTTTCGCGTGGAAAAGGCGCGCGTCGTGAGAAGTAGGTTAACTAACTGACAACACCCATGTTTCATATAGTTCACGGGAGTTTTCCCAGACTTGTAACGAGCTCCGACGGATAGAAAGAGAGAAGATCGCAGTCGATCTTTGTATAAGCTATGTTTTATCCCACGACTTTCTTCCTCTTACGACAATACGACCGTCTATGAAGGGGCAGACGATTGCATGGTTGTCATTGTCTTACGCACGATGTCAATGATTACACAGTTACGTTGATTACACAGTAATGATGCTATAATGAGAAATTAGATTCAAAGAAAACATCTGTTTATCGCCAACGCTGTATGTATTGATATTTCTTTTAGATTTTCTCAGCGCACATGTGTAATAAAAACGATTTGATGTATTTGTGTCCATCTTGATTGCTTATTTATATGTTTTGCTTCTTTACGTCTGTTATTTACTTACCTCTTTTTCTTGCGTGTTTATATTCTTTGTTTGTTTATAATCTTTTTATTTATCTTCCAAAATTTTTTGTTTATACTAATACACATTTACACACTCCGTATCAATCATATACATGATTATACAATAATAATAACAATAATAATAATATACACTTCTGTTCTTTATTTTTCTCCTTTTTCTAATTTATTTACATTCTTTATTCGTTTCCTTATATAAGAAAGGAGTAAATTGCGTATCTTCCCACTTTTAAATATGCGCTAAAGGTGCAGCTAGTAAAAGTATGAGAATGTTTCGACCTTCAACGCTAGCACTTGTTATTCGCCAACAGATTGCTTCGTACTTCTTCATTGCTAATGATAAAAATCGAAGATCTTAAAATGAAGTAATATCTTTGTTTTCCAGAAATCATCGGCTTATGGCAACCAATCCTCAGTTCCCATCGAAGTGCTTCATCCATCGCCGGAAATCATTTTTTCAGAAAAGAGAAACAATCTTTGTCCGACTTTTCAAAGTCGATACTTTATCGTCAGAGGTGGAGTTGTTCGCCTCGGCCTTTGGTAACTGTACACGTCCCCTTCTCGTCTTTCCAGCAACGTCCTTCTTTAGCTATCTCGATCTACTCCTCTCTTTTCTCCATTCGTGACCTCTTTCTCGTTAATCTGTTTGCACGACTTTTGCTCCAATCGCGAATCTTTCTATTTTCTGTTCACCTAAAAAGAAAAAAGAAGAAAGGCAGGAATATGACTGCCACAACTCGATTAATGTAAGTCAATCTTCCATTTATTTCTTTTTCATTATCAAAACGTACAGTTGACAGGATAGTTTAATCATTATAATACAATTAATAATTCAGTAATTCGAATGTAATTATTGAACTGTTCCGGTAACTGAAAATTTTCACAACGAAGAAATATTTATCGGCATAAGTCATATTTCATGAAATTGACTAACTTACACTGTCAAACTCTTAAGTCCTCTATATAACCTACATATAATAATAAGAGAAATAAGTACTTAACATGTGAAATGCTACGCGAATTTTACATATTCTGTCCTGGGAGCCGCAATGAATTGAGATATACTACAATATACAATAATATTTAATTTCTACACGATATTAAATATTGTATCGAATATTAATAACATTACATTCGTAATGCTATTTAAGTCATTCACATTATCGAAAATTGTTTATCTATGAAATTTATCTCACCTTAATAATTCTAAAAAATTGAATTACGTGGACCATCGATGACCACCGTAGTAGTCATCCTATTAAAGGAAGAGTTCACGAGTCATTTTGTTCACATCCTATCAGGAACATCCTCCTCCGGTGGACTGTGGTGGTCCTCTCACTTTCTCGCGCGATCTCCGTGAGTCCTCTTTTTCCGCGTCCTTTCGAGTCCCCACCATTGCCACCACCAGTCACGTAGGTCAAAGAAACGGAGAGAAAAAAGGAGACTGCAGGGTGGCCCAGCCGCATTTGAGCGTCGCTCCCCTATAGCCTACGCTTGTTGCGTTCTCACCTCCGTATCCTGGACAGGACCTTTTGAACCGGCTGGATGAGAAAGCCGCGAGACGGAACGAGGCGGGCGCGAACCCACTCGGCGCCGCGCGCGGTCACGCTTGTCGCGTGCGCACGTGTGCAGTTTCCATCGTGCGCCATCCACGGTCTACATAATATATACATACGCGTTGCATCCAGCTGCATCGAGTTGGTTCCTTTTTCCTGAATAGCATATACGTAACAATGTCGCATGGAGTATGATAAAACTATTCTTCAGTACAGAACCTCACGAAAGTATTGGAACACTTGTCATAGAAAATTTCTTACGCATTTATAGAAAATGTTGAAGTAATTACTTCAAGAAACACTCTACACTTTTTCTTTTATATATCCGTGATGTAGACTGCGATATAGACTGCTGTTACGAAGAGAATAGAACTTAGTGAAACAAATATTTGAAACAAAGAGAGGTCCATATTATTGTTCCCTTGAATATAAATGTTGTTTTAGATTACAAGGTCTAAAAACAAAGGAGCTATAAATAGATTTCCATTTCTGTGTCTTGTAGCCTTCAGCTAGAGCTATACACCAAGGTTAACTTTTTGGTAATATCCTTTGCTATAAATATATGAACGTACTCCCTATTACCTTCTATTGTATTGTAACACTGAAAGAGTGAGGATCTGGATCAGCATACACTATACCTGTACTTGTATTTATACATATACTTATTTTAATATATTTTTCTACTACAAATTCACCCACTCGTTCCTCTATCAGTCAACTTTAACAGAAAATTTCAATACGCAGAAATATCTAAGATATAATATCCGGAGCACGGAATATTAAAAAATATATTCAAAATATCCAAAATAAAATACTCGTTGTAATATTAAGATAATGAAAGAAATCTTTATTTAAATTTTCTATTTATAGGTATATTAATATCAGGTATTTTTATTTATAACGTATCTGTATAAATATTCGCAGACCAGCTCTAAATTTATCACATATAATGTACCATATATGATGTATTTAACTAATTTAATCTATAATTGTATGAGAGCTACAATTTCAAAACATAAGATTATTTATTTCATTCAATTAAATCCACCGATGATAATTAACAGAGATATGCTGCTACCACAACCAAATGCATTCTCTGGTGCATAAAATCTACAAGCCTAGAACCTTGTTAAAGCTTAATTCTTCTAAAACTTCTACATAATTACGAGACCACCTAACACTTCGTACAACATTCTCTGTATTTATACACCTCCGAGAACATATAAAAAAAATTACGTTCACGATATCTCAGGGCAATTACACTTCGTTTCTACTTTGCTTATCACTGATTGGCTTGCGCAGTCTCGCGAAGGAAGCGTTTAAGCAAGGGTCATTATCTCTAGCAGAGGCTGAAATCATCCAGGAACGTGTGTCTTCCTCGTTTTACCGGTCTTGCCCTTATCAACGATCAAGAAGGAATACGCAGCAAGACGTTGCCCGCGAAACAACGATAAACAGCTCGCACGGAATTGCCGGTTACGCGGTTATTATCGAGCTGGTGCACGCGTCTGTGTCCCTCAGGATGCGTGGAAGCTTTCTACGTGGAAGCATGCGGCTCGTCAGGCTTCTGTAACTGTGTCGTCCTCCACTTCCGGTAGAATGCTTCGTTGCTTCCAGGGTACAGTTGGAGTACAGTTGGCGCGGATGTCGCGAATTAATTAATTTTTATCAATTCTAATCTATCAGTCGTGACCGATCTTCACATTTCTATCTACAAAATCGCGAATAAAATTTATAGCAGCGGATGAAAGAAAGTTTATAAAATATGAACTATAAGAAGACATGGTAATTTTACAAAATGGACTTATAATTTAATAAGAGCAATGATATAAATACAATGTATACCATAAGATAGACGATTGTTACTAATATCGAAAACAATTTGTGGCACAAAAGTTTCTAGTAAAATTTATAGCGTATTAATTTCACATTTTCTCCACTTCCCTCTCCCTGCCCTGTATATCTTGTATAGCTTTATCATTGGGAGACTTTTAATGCAAAACAAAAAAGATGGCAATAAATGGAGAGGAAGGAGATAGTTTTATTTATTAACTTTCAACGTACAGATAACGTGGCTCACTGAAATAACAAAATATATAGAACACGATTTCAACGTCACCTGCGACCGTACAATTAAAGTTAACGTCATATCTGCCCTAAGATTCTTGACAGAATATATGGGTAAAAAATAAAACCATTCCAGTTCAAATTTGAATGATGATTTATAAATTTCTCATATCTACTGTGCACGTATCTTTTTCTCTATGAAAATCGCGGTTAGATTGGTTGCGTGAATATGAAAAAGTGGGCAGAGTTACGAAAGTGGACTAACGATAGCGTTAAGAACAAGTATCATTGCGAGACACGGAGGATTGCGGAATGATTATTGTATATGTTTCGTAGCAATTCCTGATGCCATTTCGTTCCGTAGTTCGAACTTTCTAGTCTTATATGGGAAAAACAAGGACATTAAGGGACATTAAGGGAATTAATGGATACCGACTCGTTTCTTACAGAGATGAAAATAGTAGGGATTATGTAATTGTGTAAAGAGACGCTTTAATGGACTTGTTTTGGCGCTATTGGACGTCGGTGAAAGCAAGAAAAATTAATTGGGAGCTTTAATGGGAAATGGTATGTGATAAATTTTTTCGATTTATTACTAGAATTCTAGTTTGTCATTAGCAGCAGAGAATTCTGATATACACGACGACGTGAAAGTATTAATTTAGGAAGCAAAAAGTTCTAAAGTAAAAAATGTTTCACAACATTCAACTTCTGACGAATCTACGATAATCTGTGATCTCAATTTTGCTGCAAACGTATTTATCTTTAGAACACATAAATATTATAAATACTCATAACTAAAATTTATAACTAAAATAGGTTTCATTTGTTCCAAATAATATCTTTGATTCTCAACTATTGAATCATTAAACTATGAATCAAGGATAAAGTGTACAATATTATATCATATATATATATCATATATATCATAAAAATAGAAGTTTTCCCGCCAATCAAAAATGACGAAATTAAGATATTTTTTCAAATAATGTCGCCAAGGAAAGTTCTCGCTAATTTTGTTTGGATCCCTTTCGCGTCACAATCCCAGTCACGATGGAACCACGAAAGAGACTCACCTGGCACGTCGAGGTACAAAAGAATCAAAAAGGTTCGCCCCCCTTTCGCTCACAGTTACCGGGCACGGACTGTAGTCTCTCCTTCGCGGCGAGCTGTTTCTCTCTCTCCATTCCTTCCACTCCCATAGCAGAGGCCGCATACCTCCTTAGGATGCAGTATAGACCTGTCCATTGGCTGGCACAGACATCGGTTCTTTTTCGAAACGACAACGACTCATGAAACCGAGAGGATAGAGGATACAAGTTGTGTTAGACACACTCGTGTACCGATGCATCATGAGGTATGGGTGTATGTACGTGATTTTTTCTAAATGTTATTTTTCAAACGAGTGATCTTCCAAACGGAAATACACGTGGTGTGATGATGAGTTGATACGGTGCTGCGAGGAAGAAGGATCTTGGACCGACTTTATGAGGTAAGGTCCTCGGCAGATGGTATTTCTTTGCTTTCAAGTGATTGATCGAGTCCGAACGAAAGTTCAAAGCAACATTCATTGTATTATTAAACGTTACTTTAATTATTGTTCGCAATATTTGTTGGAATAATTTGTCGTTTAAGAATCGTTTGGTTTAATAATATTGTGAATCGAACGGGTGGATATGTGAAAGGAAATATCATAGCTATGCAACGTATCTTCTATAAAAATTCATTGACGTTCAGGCACGTCTCGATTTCCTGTTTTTGTTTTAGTCACGTGCTACTATCAAGGTAGCATCTTGAAAACTTGATACACGTGTTGTTGCGTAGAGTTTGGTTTAGGTAGAATACGAATTGAACCGGTAAAAGTGGAGTTATAAATACGTATAAATCTTGATGAAGTTGAGACCAACTGTGTAAGGTAACTCTATATGAGGCTCGATCTTACTGGTATTTCCTTGACCTTTATATCGAGAGGTAGTTAAAGTCGTTGGCTAGAAACTTTAAACAATCATATCAAATATTTCAGTGGTCTGCGAAAGGCTGGGAAAATGAAAAGTTAAAACCAGCCAGTCTTGTTATTAGGAATGTACATTTGTTAAAGGATATTTTTTACACATTCCTTTTACATGACTCAGAAATAATAAAATAGTGACAAACTATGCCGAACTCTCGTCATCGTTTTCGCCAGTTCGAGGAAAACCAGTCTGACCGGCGAGTGCATTAGTCGAAGTCATGGTTTCAAGGAACCGGTGTCAAGTTCGTGGAGCAGGAAAAGCTTGAATATACACGTATTAACACGTTCAGAGATTAATCGGTTGATTTTCTCGCAAATACCGATCCTGCGTTCCTCAAGGTTGCTTGAAAGATTTTTCTGTGACTTACAGCTTTCTTGATCGACCAATGAAGACATAATGTACGCCAGATCTTTTCTTCGTAAACATTGTGGTATTTTTATTATTACATAAAACTTAGATACTTGTGCTATTAAATTTCTACACTTATTTCAATATTCCGGCATTCATTAATGCGTTGGTCTACGTACAAATTTCCATCACCTTTAGGTCTTGAAATTTTCTGTTTGCAGATTTCTTAACAAAACTATCCACAGTAGGAATAATATATATTAAAGTAACTCTAAGATTAGAGGAATAGCATCCGAAGTAATCCGTAGGAAATCTGGAAGAATTGTGGAAAAATTCCATAAATACTTTCACCACATTAGAATTACTTAATTCCTTAAAACGACGCGTTCCACGTTTTTTAATTTTGTTGCTATTAAAATCATAGTTGTTTCAATAGAATTAATTTTATTTCCTGTAGAGATAGAAATGTAGTTTTATGTACTTGTTCATTTTCATTATATTACAGTAATTATATATATATATATAGAGCATTAATTTATAATATACTGATTTATTAAACACTTTAGCGGTTCCAGTGTTAAAGAAACCGTATTAATGACACGTCTCTCCGGTACACAGTATAGTCTGTAACAGCAGCGTCTCGTGTAGCAAAAATGCAAAGACAGGGCAGAAAGAAGCGCGTGACAAGATGGTACTTTTCTTAGTCATTCATCCTGAGCATCACCTGGTCACACAGTGTCAGGATGCCAGGCGCGTAACGTAATGGTGTGGATCGTAGAGGGGGCCTCTATAACGGTTTTTTTTCTTCCTCTCGCCGGCTAGTCCGTCTTCCTCTCGCTTTTCTGTGGCCTGCCTTCGCTCTGCCTCTTCTCCTTTCTCGGCGATTAACGAGTCTAGGACGTCGAGACTCGTACGATCAGCACGGAACAGTTAACCGCGCGTACTCGTTTGCTTTTCGCGCAATCCGAAGAGAAAATCGGTATCGCAGATACGAATCAAACCGGGCGCTTCACTTCGAGAAACAGAGAGAATAGATCCTACGCCAATGTTGCTGGCCTGACCGGTATCACCGCGATGGCGGTTCGCGAAATTTCACAAGGAACGCGTTTCGAAATGCTTGTTGCCGGTATCGAAAACCAATTACGAGCCGTTCGTGCTTGGTACGCAACTTTTTTTTTTTTTTAGCGTATCTAGGTCAATGAACAAATCTAGGTAACTTATTTGCACAGAAATTCTCTGGGAAATTAATCTCAAAGGCGAGAATGTGATAGATGTTTGCTACGCGTGAATTCCACTATGGACTTTTGTAATTTGGAGATTGTTGCGTGTATACACAATGTCTCGGGTGTTTACGTAGTAGGTGCCTAAGCTGTAAAATGGATATGGTAAATATTTGTACAGAATTTTAGATTTTGAGAATTTAGAATTGATTGGGATAAAGTACTTTAGGTAATGTTGTAATATTACGCTTATGTGTAATTTAGGAAATTGTGTAGCTCAACCATGAAAATAAGTAAAAGTTGAGTGGCCGCAATACTTGAAGAACGTAATTTTATTAAAATTTTATATTCACTACCATTTGCTAGATTCTGAATAATCTTGGTTTTTCTAGGAAATGTGTTAGAACATTACTAAGATCCTGTTGCATAATCGAATTAATTTGTTTAATTATTATGCTAGTAAAACTGCATAAGTTACAAGTTACAAATTACCAGTGTTAATAAATTCTCTTGTATAAGTAGCAACGATTTACAAGTGAATATTACAAAATATACAAATCCAGTTCATTGTATAAATTGTTCTACTTTACATAAAATTGTAAATGTAAATTCCGTTTGCACTTCTCAATTCATTAAAAAAAAGTATTACGCAACTAAAACAAAACAGTAACACGCTGTATTTAAGAAGTTAAGTAATTTTTTAAACGATTATGAATTTATGATCAACTCTTTAAATTCATTTCGAATTATGTAGTAGAAGTTTTGATCCACATTAATGAACGCGAAACGAACATTACATTATCTTTTTTACGATCGGCCTAAATGGAAAATAATTTATCGAACGAGCGGCTAATGTGTTCGAGTTTCTCCGCTGCGCGGTGTAGCGTTTTCAGTACATTCGAATATGCATCGCGTTGGAAAAATGGCTAGTACCGTGACATATTTTTCCGTGTATTATTTCAGCAAATTCTATTGTGACACATCAGCATGCACGGCGGCGTATAATTTCTACGTAGTATGTTTCATTCACGGGAAACGAACGTGCGGAAGTAAACGCAAAGAGAAAAGCTTTCTATCAGATAACACAGGAATTAATTCTTGCACGGAGCGTCGCAACGCGTAATAAATGGCGAAATACGTTTAGCCGATGATGAAACCGGTTTCCTTGTTGATCGAACAACAGTCCGTGAAATTGAGTTCAATTTCAGCGTTTTAACGATTATGTTTTGAAATCGATATGTTTATAGTTGATGAAAAATCATAAAATATTAATAAAGTAATTATTCATTTTGTTCCTGACTTTGTTTTTCATTTCTGTTTGAAATGAAGTTCATGTTCTTTTAATTGATACATGTGTTGCAATAAAGGAGCGAGGAAACAGTTATAACTTTCTCGAGTAGTTGATTATTCAATTTTATAGTATCGCTTTGAACTCTTGATTATTTTACAGTATTATCTTCATTGATGACTACAATCAATTCTCTTTAAAAGTAACGTCTAAATGAATAAATCATCACAGTAATAAAATAAGATCATGATACATTAAACAAGTGTATCATCAACTAACTGGATATAAAATCTCGATAAGATAGAATATACGTGTGTACAGATATTGTTAGTTAAAGGCCAAGAATATATTTTTCTTCCCCTACCTAACGAGCAGATCAATTTCATCCTTTCAAATTCATTGAAGGTAACGACCACTTTTATTTCAAAATTGAGGCGCATAGAATGCTTTTATCTTGTTATTTTAATCATGTTTTAAATCACGATGACCCATATAACGAAGCACCAGCAGTTAAACTTTGAACAGCAAATTGCATGCATTGCGGTAGTTACCATCAAGTATAATTCATAAGGAATACAAGACAACGTCATGAATTCGAATTCGTTTAACATCATGAATAATGGGATCATGCATTATTAAATAGAGCATGGCGTTGTTTCTATTTGAATAATTTTGTATTCTCCTTATCTCCTTTATTTTCATCCTTTTCCATAATCTTAATTTTCTTCTCATTACAGAATATTTATATATATATCTTATATTTGAGAATCGCACTTAGTAAATACATCGTGGTCGGTGATCGTTGCGCTTACGGTGTAATATTCTGTTTACTATTATTTCTACGGGATTTCATGGTGTGTTTTATGGTTCGTTCATGGCGAATGGCGAAAGCGTGATCCGTGAATTTCTTCCTGGCTAGAATTGAATCTATCGCATAATCTAGCCGTATCGTTTTATGTTACGTCGCTGATAATTGCAATTACACTGTTCAGAATCTCGGACGAGTCTTTAAACAGTAGAAGTATACTCTTGGTCATGAGTTTTAACGTTCCATGCTTTCCCGCGTTGTGTACATTATAATAGAAATCGTGCCAACGTTGGAATACTTCGAGTGTGTTTGTTATTGTTGAATCTATTTAAGCGGTTTATGTGGAAATGTAAATTTTCTTATATTTTTCGTTGTCAATTCCTCTTCTATACTGCTCAACTGTGAAAAAAGGAAGTAAAATATTAGATGTGTATTATAAATGTAAATGAATTCGGTGCCTTTAGGAAGAAAATGGATATTCTATTCATTATGTAATATTTTAATCATCAAAACCGTTCTTATTATTTCATTAACTATAGTAAGTGTGAAACTACATTAATTGTAGATTTTATTTCATAAAACTCCTGTAAGATAGAAAAAATATTTGAATTTAAGTTAGAAATAGGTAAATCTAAGAATCAAAAGTCCAAGATAGTTTGCACGCATAATATAGTAATTTGCTAAGCAAATCACTAATACTATCAGAACATATAATGAGAAATGTGAAAACTTCATGTCAATGTGCTACAAATTGTTTCTTTAATAGTTGCAGCCTTTCTCCATTGTTGGGTAATATAGTGATGCACGAATATTTGAATATAAATGACTTCATAAGGACTGTAAATATTATCCATTCTGTGTAAAATTTCTTGAGTTTGACTATGAGTCAAGATCATAGTAACGTGTTCTTTTGGTGGTATTTAAAGATACTCAAAATTAATCCTATGATTAAGGTTCCGACGTGAAGTAATTGTGAGAATTGTTTCAACAAGGTAGCAGGTCTCCTGCCTTTCCTGTATCATACAAAATTTCTAGTAGCTTCACATGATTAATAATTAGGTTTGCCGAAGACAATACTTGATAACAACCTTCTGAACACGGAAGTCAACTAGTGGTACGAAGTCACCGGAAAATCGCTGGTATACTGTCCTGTAGTCGTCGCTTGTTTCTCTTCGCAGAATGATTGCTTCCCACGTATTACTTTCAGCAATAGCTGGTTCTCATTGAAGCCTTCAAAATGAACAGTTTCAAAATTCTCAAAGTTAAGCAAAAAATTAGACGAAAAGTCACAGGTGGTGATAAAAATGAACTCCAATTAGCTATACAAACTATATTTCTCCCCAAAAATTCATATAAACGGAGCTTTATAATCATACATTATAAAATATTTTATTATTTGTCTATTACATTTGTCTATTCTATCATACAGTAATTCAAAATGTTCAAAAAATATTCAAAAAATTTCAAATTAACAGTTTAAAGAAATTCCTATATGATGCAAATAATTTACAAGAGTAGTTTGCGTAACTTTTATGCAATATTTTTATGACAGGTACATTTCAAATCTATCTTAATAAAAAGAACAAGCAAACTGTCATTCATAAGAAAGATAAATTGCAATAATCATATGTGCTTTCATTATAGTACCTACCTTAATTTCATGGGTAGAAATCACGCTGTGTATTATTTATTCTAACATAAATTGTGTTTTAAATTCCGCAATTCATCTGAACGATTTCCTATTAATTCCTCGTAATCCATCATTTTGCTCCACATACTTGGCCTTTGAATACCAAAGCCTAAATGAATATCGTTGCAGTTCCACTTAAACGCTACAGAAAAATATTATTGGTCGAGTAGTTTTGATTCCGCACAAATTGCTGTCTTGAGTGAGAGTTATGACAGAGGCGGAATAGCATAGAACGCAATCTGCATTTATCCAAGCCGATGCTGTTGTGCAAGACATTTGTTCGGAATCTGTCTGGAGACTCTACTAGAAAGCTACCATGGAGTTCTTAACAATCCTGCGTAACATTAATACGCACTACTCATTGGCCTATGAAATTTCGTATACTGATCTTGAAATCACGCTGAAATGTTATTTTCCGTTTACACTACCAGAAAAAGTCGTTTGGAATGCTGCTTTCACGAAAAAATACTTAATCGATTACTACACACTCTGATTAACGAAGATCGCGGTCAGTACTTGCATTCTAAATTTTCTTGTTCGGCGAATTCCAATTTTGATTCGAATCTTTTACGCCTTTTATTAGTATATTCCGGAACTATGCGCGTGTATGCAGATCTTTTTAGGAATCTTATCTTACAGTATTTATTAACCTTATTTTGCCTCATACATATTTTTCTATAATATGCATATTTCACTCATACAAGTTTTAATTACAAAGTATTTCTTAATCCTTAAGATTTGAGGTTTATCAATTATCTGAAAGTAATTTTCTACTTTTTTCTAGTATCTCGGCAAAGATAAGAGCAACAATTACCTTTTTTCGCTAAACCCTATCCATAGAAGCAACGCGATTATCTACCAACACCAAATTCATTCGTACACTTTACAAGCTTAAATTAATTAAAACAGAAGAACAGCAGTCAAGGCGTAGATAAATGTTCGACGACTAGCAGGACAATTTAATTTACGGATCGCAGCACAAGAATACCGCGAACTCCTGAAATGGAATCTGATTTCTAACGGCTTTTCACTGACCGTGCTCACCCGCTAGAAGTCATTCAGTCACCGTACTCGGTGGCTGCACCGCTGGCTGGTGGTTCGCTTGAAAGCATTTTTTCGGAATGCCACAGAAAGAACGCGGCTCGGTCGCTGCCGCGTTTTATATGGGTGGTAACCGGTGGCTCCGATAGATCGTTGCATCCTCCGCAGTATTTAACCATTTCCTCTCTCCTGCCCACTCGTCTATACGTCGCATTTTTCCAACAGAGACCGCGAACATTGATCCCAAGAACGTCCAAGAAACAAATGCACGTACGCTTATTTCAGATGGCTCTCGAGCTCGCCTATGGTTAGCTTCTTCTCGATAGTTTCCTTTCTAGTTGAAGACGTTGATCGAACTATTATCTGAGTGATGTCTATTTACTGTGTAATTAATCGTTGTTTGGATAGAAAGTGAGTGGTCTTGTAGGTATGTGGAGATATAAAGTATCACTATACATGGAAATATATAAATGTCACTAGAGTGTGGACGTTTATAGAAATTTAGATATTTGTGAATACAGTTAGAGAATGAAATGTAACCAGAGTTTGTTTCACCTATTAGCTTTTATAACAAGAGCACGTTTTTTTCTATATACTTTAAATTAGTTTGAATACTTTTGTATAAAATTTGTGTGGGAACGGATAATTTGGAACCGAAGTTTCACAACAATTATTGGTCATATAATTTATCGTTTGTCGTAATTGTTGATAGATCATAAAATTTATTGTCCTCTTTCTGTCTGTTTCTTAAATTTTTGTAGTCAGTTTTATAGGAGAAAACATTACCATGAACGCGGAGATGTTGTTTTTGCATTATTTAAAGCGGTACAATTATTAAGATACGCTTGTTTCGATGACCGGAAGTGAACGGAATCGTGACGAATCGCAGTGTAGGAAGTGTTCACCTTTCACGCAAGAGAGAACGCGCTTTTATGTATAAAACTTCGTGTTTCAATTCGATTAATGAAAGTTCCAAGCATAAGCCGCGGAATTGTTCTTCTTACACCCAACATTTTCATCTTTGAATCCACTTTCTAATCGTCCACTAAATAACCGTTATTCAACGAATGCAGCGTCAACCACTGATGCTAATTGTGGTCCTTATGCATATCAGTAAATAGCATTATGATTGTTAATTTACATTCTCAAATTATACAGCGAAGAATGAAAGACAATGGTCTTGCGATGCCAAACATCTCACGATAATTAAAGAACCTCTAATTATAAAAAGAACAAGTTTCCAACGAGCTGCAATTGGATCTGAAGCTTAGTGAAAATGGAGGGATGAAAATTGTTAACATTTTGCATGCTAAAACTATGTGATCTGACAGATTTAAATTAAAAATCTATTAGAAATATATACTATTTAAATAGGAACATGAGCTACGCTCTCGAGTGTTGCATCGTTAGTAATATAAATCGATTGAATCGCAAATATACTGAAAATATATTTTTAACGCAAAATTCCTAAAAATCTCGCATCAATTGTCTGTATCGAAATTAATATCTAAAAATTAAAAGTAAAAGAATATTTAACATATTTATTTCGTTAACCCGCAGGTGACGATGTGGACAATTTTGCTCTTCACACTCTCCACGTGGTCTTCGTCATGGGGTCAGGTGATCAACAGAGCGCCGCATTTCGTGCAAGGTGGAGACATGGCCAGACTGGCCGTGTCAGAAGGCACACCTCCAGGTGCACCCGTATACACTCTTCAAGGAGAAGATCCGGAAGGATCCAAGTTACATTATTCGATCAGTGGTGAATACTTCACTGTGAATCGGGACAGCGGTGTCGTTGTTTTAAGAAAGGCTCTAGACAGGGAGACCCAGGATTTGATCGAAGTGATCATCAGTATAACGGGTAATTACACTGTTTTTATGGATATTCCGTTACAATGTTACTGTAGAATATCAATGGATAGATGATGGTATATATAGAGCATTAGATGACCGATATGCTAGCGGAATAGTGATGACTCGATTGTGCAATTAAATTTCGGTGAAATTTCTTTTCTATATTTATTACGCGACTATACCTTTAAACTTTTGATTTCAGTCTCTATTTGAGGGGCTCGGTAAAGAAATTATACAAATGTCTTTGAACAACGAGATACACATAAGAATTGATATAAAGAATTATCTTGAAAATTTCTAGACTTCCATAAGTATATATAGAAATAATTTCATTCATAAATTTCTTCAATGGAAATACGATCGTAGCTTTTTTCACTTGTATCACTTCTTCTCTAAGCAACTCAATTCATCAAACAATATTCCTTATTTCCTTGTGTTAAAACATACACTTCTTATTTACCAGACAATGAGAGATATCTATGAGTAATATTAAAATCAATATTCTATTAGATGAAGGGATCGCAGGATCAGAACCCAACACAGTATCTCTCCGACGCGAGATAGCGGTGTTAGATGAGAATGATAATCCACCGGTATACCACGGCAGACCTTATGCAGCCAGGGTGCCAGAAAGCGCACACGTGGGTGGTCTTCTAGTTCCACCTGGTACGATCACGATCACGGATCGCGATGGTGGTGTAAACGCGGATATTCACGTGCAGTGTGTCTCTACGTCGCGAGACGATGATGTCTGCGAGGTTTTCAACGTTTCTACAGAAAAGGTAGAAACCTTGACATTTCATTGTAACAAACAATTCGTAGCAATTCACTAAACGAAATTACTATCCAGAATTTTTACTTATGTTCTATACTCAGCTTTGCTTACACTCTATTTGAGCTATTTGCTTCTCTATATTATATCATTTCCAAATTTTCAGTTAATTACTTTTTTACATTCTACGATCTTCCCAAGATCTTGACTATATCTTCTCCAGATCCTATTATATATATTTTTACTTCTCTATGTCCTAGACGCCAAAGTTCTCAACTATTCATTTCTTCTGTACACTATACTATCCTTAAATTCTTAAGTACTTACTTTCAATACTTAAATTTCCCTTCTACCATTTCTTCAACGAAAATATCGTTAAGTTAAGAAAAATTGTCAATTATTTACATCCTATGCTCGAATTTTTCTTCTACGATCGTCCAACGAAAAGTCGATCAAGCCTATAAATCAAAAACTACATTTTCAGTTGACGGAGGGAAAATATGACGTACAGATCACCCTGTCGAAGTCTCTGGACTACGAGAGAAGAAACTCGTATTTGATCAACCTCTTGGCTGTAGACGGTGCCAGCGATGTATCGAAAAGGTTACAGGCCAGGGCAACAGTAGCCGTGGACGTTCTCGATGTTCAGGTAAGTGGGTCTCGACCTAACCGCGGATGTAACTGTACATCCAGTGTGATCATTCCGTATTGGTTAGTAAGATCGTTTACGATAATCTAAGCAGGAAAGCGCAGGCCGTTACCTAGTGACTCTGTTCGTGGAACGTCCGATTCTGTGTACGCGTTGTTCGCGAAATAACTTTCACCAGAACGGTAAACGTTTTCCTTCGTTCGTTCGTTCGTTCTAACACAAACTTTAATCATTCTCGAAATCCTCCGTTAGATAACGGTCTCAAATTCTTTTAATTAATTCCTGGGAATCGTGAGAATTACTCTAGACAAATAAAAAACCAAGTGAGATGATACTAGTGATATTTGACAGTAGATTATAGATATTTATTTATCTTTAAATCAATAGATTATAGATATTTATTTATCTCTAAATCAGTAGATTATAGATATAGATATTTAGTTAAAATATTGTTAAAACACTGTTCGTGGTTGAACAGTTGGCTAGCAGTAAATTTTAAAAACGAAGCACACGTATTTTTGTTAAAATAGTTGGTCGAAATAATCACATTTACAAATCAGTTAGTTCAACATGGTGATGAACGAATTTGGATATACTGGTACAACTTTTGTAACATTTTTACAATTGCTATAATGCTGAATAACTGTATTTTCGGTTTAAATATTGTACAAATATAAGAGTATTATTAATTAAATACAAAACTTAGAATATAAAATTCTTTACCAAAAATAACGGTTGGCGCTTGAAATTAGAACTTTTTACGTGAAAGGGGTAACAAACGTTGCAACAGATTTCAAAGCAATAGGCATAGTTTTGGCAGTACATACTGTGTCAGCTTTGATCAAAAGCTGAAGTCAAATAAGCAGGATACATCTCTTGCTCCAGTACCATCCACTAGCAAAGCTTTGAATCAGGAACTTACATTTACTATGGATTTTAAATGATAAATAAATTGCATAAATTGCTTTCAGGATCAGCCGCCCGTGTTCCTGAACGCGCCGTACAGTGCGGCACTTCCGGAGAACACGCCAGCTAGTCACACGATCCTAACAATCAGAGCGCGAGACGGTGACACGGGTGAATCTAGAGTTCTCCTATTAACTCTCGAAGACGAGGAATCAGGCCACTTTGATCTCGACGTATCGAGAGAGGGTGACGTGACAGTAGGCAAACTGGTTACCACCAACATTTCCCTCGATCGAGAGGATCCTAGAATCCTACAAAATGGTGGTATTTATACGTTCCAAGTGAAAGCTACGGAATTAATCAATAACGAGATCCCAGCAGACACTGCAACCTCGATTGTCACGATAGTCGTCACAGATGTTGACGATTTGATGCCTGTGTTTAACGAAAAGTACCTCAATATAAAAATTTCAGAAGACATAGGTAAAGGTACACCTTTACCGGGATTAAATATGATAGTGAGTGACGGAGATGTTGGAGAGAATGCGAAGTACAGATTGGCTCTTAGAGATGCGCCGGGTTATCCTGGAATTAGCAAGGCTTTCATTGTTAGTCCCGAGGAAGCTCAAGGTCGTGTGCCAGTTGTGGTTAAAGCAAAAGATGTTAATGTCTTGGATTATGATGTGGATGACCCCGCTAAAAGGCAACTCGAGTTCGAAGTTATTGCATTGGTTGCGAATGAAGTGGTACGAATTTGTCGTGAATAACTTGTAAATAGATCATGGATTTTTATGCATTTGCGAAAAATTTGAAGATATACTATAAAAAATACAGCATAATATGCAAGAATCTATAAGAATATAACATACAAATACAATATAATATACTTGGAATTATGTTTAGTAGATAAAATAAATTTCTAGGATTAAAAATATAAATTCTATATTCTGTAGAAATACTCCTAGTCTACATATAAATATTTTTAACACAGTAATAGAAACATTCTTAATACAATTCTTAGATTTGTTTCTATAGAACGTCCATGTTATCTTTGACCATATATACATAAATATTTGTATAACGATTGATGTATGAAAAGTAATATATTAATAAATAAATTTTAGGTGGCCGCAAGTAGAGTTCACGTAGAGTTAATGGACGCCAACGATCACAGTCCAGAATTCTCTCAATCGGTGTACAAACTATCTGTGCCAGAAGACGCGGAAATAGGCACACGATTCGGCGATGTTTTCGCAAGAGACTACGACAGTGGTTCTTTTGGTGAATTGACTTACACTCTACGTGGTTTCGGAGCTGACAAATTCGAAACTAATCTAAAAACAGGTGGAGTCTCGGTAGCAAAACCATTGGACTACGAAGCTCAGAAATCATATTCATTGACGATGGAAGCTAAAGATGGAGGTGAAAGAGTATCTGCTGTGAATATTTTGATAGAATTGGACGATGTTAATGACAACAAGCCAGTATTTGAACAAAACGAATATACGAGAACTGTTCGCGAAGGAGCAACAAGTTTCGATCCACAGATGTTTGTTAGAGCCACTGATGTCGATGGTCCAGCACAGGGAAATGGGAAAGTAACGTACTCCATCAGTTCGCATAACAGTATGACGAACGGTGTTTTCAAGGTACGTGTTGTTGTCATGTAAATATGAAAAAGTAAAAATAGATGAAATAAGCTTAGGTATAATCAGACGCGGATCTACCTTGACGCCAATGACACAATAAGATTCGGGCCCCGGAACACCATGGAGGCCCCAAAAGTGGTAGCGAAAAAGATTAATAAACGATTATCAGAATCATATAAAATACATCTGTTAGTATTCAAGGAGTGGGATAAAAATTTTAACTTGGCCTAAATGAGCATTCGATGAATCCATTCTAAAACATTTTGGAGGTTTCTTGCGTTTTCTAAAATACGTGAAAAAAAGAATCTTCCTCGCTTACAATTTTGAGGAATTTTAAAAGCAATTTTGGACTGGCCATCGTTAATATTCACCGTCTAAGTGAATATCATATTTTGATAGATTAGTCATAAGATCTCTAAACTAAATATTAATTTCCTATTAATTTAAGAAATATCGATTTAGCCAAGTTAAACATTTTTCAATTCCTTTTAGCTCAAAATGATTATTAGCTTCAGGCAGCCAAAGCGTTAAATCCACCACTGAGTATAATGAATAAAAATTAGCAATCCTATAAAGTCCTATTTGCATATTGTTATTGTAGGTTATTATTAAAAATTATTTCGTGTACAGAATTAATAGCAATACTTTTACAGATAAATTCAGAGACCGGAGAAGTGACAATGGCGAAAGCAGTGCGTTCAGACGACACAGAAAGAGGAATTTACGAATTAATAATTCGTGCTACGGATGCTGGAACGCCGCCATTATATTCCGAAGCAAAATTATCAGTCAGGGTCGGAGTACCTGGAAACCAAAAACCTATCTTCCGTGGAAATTACAAATCTAATGTACCAGGACCTAGCACTTACCGAGCAAGGTTGTTGGAGAACGCTTCGCCAGGAACGGAAGTCATTAGAGTCGTAGCAAACGATCCTGACGGAAGAGACAACTTGTTGCAGTATCACATTGCTTCCGGTGCTAAAGATAATTTTGTCATAGACTCTAGGTAATTTACACCATAATTTACATCTCTATAATTTATTTAAGACAAATACGTAACAATTTTCGTAAATGCTTCTTCCAATAAATGTTTTCAGAGATCTAGAATAATATATTGTAGATGTTAAATATTAGAATCTGTTATGAATTGTTTAGTTCTGGTGTTATCACGGTCTCACCGGATGCTCGTTTGGATTTGGAAACCGGAGGAGAAAAGTACGAAGTAATAGTTTACGCCATAGACTCTGGCACACCACTTAGGGAAACCGCTACGACAACTGTCACAGTGAATATGGTAGACGTGAACAACAAAGCACCGATGTTCAATGAGTCGACGTATCTCGTTTACGTATCGGAAAGAGCATCTATTGGTAGGTTTCAAATTAATAAAAAACATACAAGATGATTCTTTTGTTAGTTAATTCATAGGCAGCAATAACAGTAGTGAATTGCATACTCTCGTTCTCACTTTGTACATAGTGGTGCATGAAAGTTTCAAGCTAGATAAAATGTCCATTTTATACTCTTTCAAAAACGATATTTGAAAAAGTTTCCGCTAACATTATATAACTATAAAACTATGTGGTAGCGTCCATTTGTTTTATTGAGATCTTTTACGTGTCACGTCTTCATATTCAATATTAGCAACAAATTTTTCACGTATCACTTTTAAAATATAAAATGAAAAATCTTTCTGGTCGGAACTATCATGTACATCACTGTATATAAAAATAGAAGAAAAGTATGTGGTTCCTGGTATCATTATTGGCACAGTCCTTATGTTAACTAGCGGCAGGATCATGCAATATAAATTACAACAGAAAGAATTCAGTGCTGATAATTAATAATCATTAAACAGGTGAACCAGTGTTGAAAGTAGTAGCAACAGATCCAGATTCAGACGCTTATTTGGAATATTCTTTAGTAGAACCCATCAGGGCTGTCGACAAAACTGGCGTGGCTCTGAAGAGCACAACTTCCTATGATTACAAAACAGCGTTTCAAATAAATTCCATGACTGGTTTAATTACAGTAAATCGTGTGTTAGATTATCAAGTGGCTGCAGTAGTCATTTTGACGGTCCAGGTGCAAGATTTGAACGCCATCGTTGATAAAGAGAAGCAGATTACGAATGTCGAGGTGACGATTTATATCCAAGCTTACAGCGACGACAATCCAACGTTTACGAACCCAGGATGGTCGCCTAATAACCCCACAATCAAGATTTCCGTGCCAGAGGAACAACCTCTTGGAACTACTCTGCTAATGCTATCAGCTAAAGAACCAACTACTGGTTATGCTGTTCAAAGGTTTGAATTGGTGAGGGAAGATGATGATGAAGGGTATGTGAATGTGGGTGTTCAAAGCGGAAACGTTGTTTTGAGCAAGCGGCTGGACTATGAAGCTCTGAATCAAAAGGTAAATTTTAGTTTTAAAGCTAATTTTTTATATTCATTTTAATCCTATAAATTCTAATTTCTAAGCTCATTTTTAGTATTTGTACTTGTTCTATTTGTAATTAAAGTATTCAAATTATAATTTTAAAACTAAGTTCCTGTGTCTATACATAATTATGTCTTAGGATTTAAACGGTTTGTGATTTCCAGTTCATTCGATTTAAAGTACGAGCGTTAGCAAGAGATTACGAGATAACAAGAAAAATGTCGGAAGCCAACTTGATAGTCGAAGTGCAAGACATGAATGACAACAGTCCTATCTTTACCCAAAAGGATTATAAAATTTCTGTATTAGAATCGGTAAAACCTCCAAAGATTGTATTGAACGTCAGAGCTACGGACATGGATAGTTCCAGCACGGAACAGGAAGTTAAGAGAGGATACGGTGAAGTGCGATACTCTTTGGTTGGAGAAAACGCTAATATGTTCGAGGTGGAACCAATAACTGGTAACATTCAGGTAAATAAATTTATTTTTATACGTTTTACTAGAATTTAAGTTACATCCATTATATCTATGTTATACTAATTTGAATATTTCTAACCTTATTTGTATAGATTGCAACCAATACAACACTTGACAGAGAAAAACAGTCGGTTCTCCGTTTTTACGTCGTTGCATCAGACATGCCTCAAGGTGGAGCAGAACAGAGAAGCACCAGAGCTTTGGTGACCGTAGATGTTTTAGATGTCAATGATAACGCTCCAAGTTTTGAGCAAGAATCTTATACAGCTGTAATACCTGAGAACGCTTCATCAGGTGTCAGTGTAGTGAATATTACTGCCACAGATCCAGACGAAGGCAATGGCGGGATAATCAATTATGAAATCATTGATGAGGGCGAAGCAAGTGGTAAGCAAAAGTATAACATTTTTTCCTTTTTCGAAGTATTAATGTTTTTTCTTTAACTCTTTGATTGTAATGAAAAATTTGGAATGAACAATAATTATTTCTTTATCGTCACTGTGAAAGAGTTAAATGTTTTAAATTTTGAAATACGATCAATCACCAAGAAACTTTAAGATTGATTTGTGAATTATGAAAATTCTAGGACTGTTCAAAATAAACCACACAACTGGCGAAATCTATTCAGCTCGAGAATTAACAGGCAAAGGAAGGACAGAGCCATACATAATGAGAATCAGAGCTCAAGATGGCGGCGTGCCAGAACTCTATTCCGACGTAATTCTGACACTTTACATCGGTGATGTAGTCAGCAATGATGGCGTACCTCTTTTCATCAGACCCACCCTCGAAGAAATAGCTCACATAGCTGAAAATTCAACCATTGGCAGTCCAGTGTTCCAAGTCGTAGCTTCAGATCCCGATGATCCGAATTTACCAAACGGAAAGATCACTTTCAAATTCCTAGAAGATGGAAACTTCGGCAAAGATGCGAGTGCCTTCAAAATAAACAGCGAAACTGGTCTAATTACTACCAGGAAATTACTAGATCGAGAAACAAAGGATAGTTATACGTTGATATTAGTTGCTCAAGACTTGGGAAGTCCTCCTCAGCAGGCAACCAGAGTTCTTCAAGTTCTAGTGAATGATATCGACGATCATAAGCCTCATTTTAAAAGAAACTTAGACAGTTCACCTATAGAACTGACAATATTCGAAGAAGAACCAATTGGAACGAAAGTTGGCGTAATCGAGGCGATTGACGAAGACATCGGAGAAAATGGAATGATCGACTATTCAATTATCTATGGAAACGAAGCTAGGTTGTTTATTGTAGAAAGACTCGAAAACAATTCGGCAGTGATCAAATCAAACGGTCGACTCGATAAAGAGACAGTTGATCGTCATTTGCTAACGATTAAATGTTTCCCCTTTTCCACAAAGAAGAGTGACATTGTTCCAAAACCTTACAATCGGCAAGATCCTTCTGAAAGACAAATTCTTGTCAAGATTTTGGATATCGACGATAATAAGCCAAAGTTTAAAAAGGAGAATGTCACATTGGGTGTCCGTCTAAATGTTCCAATAGACACGAGTCTCATCACTCTGGAAGCTTTCGATGCTGACTCTGACGCTCTTCCAATTAATTACAGCACGGGCAAAGCTTCTTTCACTTCCCTCGTTGATCCTTCTATGTCTAAACGAGAGATTCCCTCGCATTTGTCTTTGAATCCTCAAACTGGAGAACTCAGAACGACTGGTTCCATGACCAGTTACGCAGATGGTTACATGGAAATCATTGTCTCGGCCAACAACTCGGTTACACCAGGCAGAGAGACGAATATCACATTGAGGATATTTCTGCTGCGTGACAGAGACATGTTGAAGTTTGTGTTTTCGAAGCCACCTGTAGAGGTCAGAAAGACTCTGGAGGATTTTGAGAAATCTGTGCAACAAGCTCTGTCTTTACCTATAACCGTCAATGTTTACGATACGCAGTTTTATTCGAAGGAAGATAATTCTTTGGATTTCTCTTCGACCAGTTCCTGTTTTCAAATGGTTGGAAAGGAAGCATACGATTTGGACGAAATGAAAGCTCTTCTAACTGATCCAAAGAACGAGGAGTTGAAGAAAGTTTATAGGACGTATCACGTGGAGAAGGTGCAACATTGCGCTGCAATGGTAGCTAGAGCTGACGCCTCGATGACGCAGATGTGGGTGCTCGCCATCGCGGTTCTTGTTGGCGTTGCTACGGTGATTTCTAGTTGTGCGCTTTGCTGCATGCACGCCAAGTAAGTGTCCATGATTTTCTTGGCCTTTTACGACTTGTAAGAGGAATTAGATATATTTTCGAATGATCCAAATTTTTAAATGCTATTATTATATACACTATCAATCAAAAGTTTGGAATCACCCTATGTCTTCTATAGATTTTCAGAATATAGAAAAAATTAATAATTTAGGAATTTAATTTAAAATTCCTACTTAGAAGTTCGTTATCTTATTACACATATATTCTCCGTAACCGCTATCTTCTCTTAACAACAAGTAGTCGAGTTTTGAGAAGAAAATTATAATTAGTTTAATTGCTGCTTCCAGGTACAAACGACAAGTAAAACACGCCCGTTTGCGTGATCAGCCTCGGCCGCCATTAAGTTACGTCTCTTCCGGTCCAGGGATGGTCAGTGCCACATCACATACAACGCTGGGACCTGGTACTATGGTTTCTCTAGGACCACACGAAGGTCCTTACGAATGGGGAGCGGATACAACTCTCTATCATCCGAGTACTCTCGGTTCCAGGACGTAAACAAGTAGACGGTGACTGAACAGCATGAAGATTTTCCGTACAGAAAACGCCTTGAGAAAGATCTTTTTAGCTCAGAACCGAGATTTCGATGGATAAGTATTTGTATCATTTCGATATTACTTAACGAGCATGCCATATTGAGATTTTATTTCCGAAAAGTATTATTGGAAGAAGAAATACCAGAGAAGTGATGTATGATACGAGATGGAAACAATAATTTGAATGCTATATTAACAATAGAAACGTTGAACATAAGCATTCACGAAAAATTAGATATTTCCTCAATCAAAAAATCTCTAAAATGAATATATCTGATAACCATAGTTACGAACCTCAATCAAAGATAGAGTACAACTATAATACTTGCTCGTAGCTATTCGTTAGTTTTGAATGTTATTTTAAAGCAACGAAACTTATTCAAGACATGTGGCTTGGCAGAGAATTGTTCAAACGCACAATGTTATAAAAATCAGTGAATTTATTCATTCAATGAGAACGAGAAAAATCGTTGATCACGTTTCAAGAACTGACAATGCACTTTTCTTGCTGGAAATGCCCGAAGCATGCGAATAAATTGTATTATAGTCATTTGCGGTGTCATCGAGGAAATCGTGCAACGAAGTTGACGAATGGTGCTATAATGTAAGATCGAGAAATTCGTGCCAAAATACAGGGACACGTGTAAAGTGCGACATTACTTAGTATTAAGTGAAACTAATTTGCGTGAATTGTATATTTCTTAGACTGTACACGGATCTGATTCACAAAACGTTCGCGACATTATCATAAAAAATATGCGTCCGCTATTGTAATATATGCAGTATTTAAGGATGAAATAAAAACTGTACATTTGAGTTATGTTTATAAAAAAAGAAAAATATTGCTGTCTTTTTTATATATACTAATTTGGATACATTAACATTTGTAAGATCCTGAATCAACTTTCGAATCTATTTAATTTACATTGGACTCCTAAAATAAATCATTACCTCGTCATCTTCTTCGAAACTAAAACTTCGAAACTAAACTAAAAAGAAAGTAAGTAAAAATTGAGAAGTAACGATTTATGATTTTTATTTAAGTAATTGTAAATCATATATTGTATAATTGTAATATTAAAATAAGTAATTCTTTCATTGCCTCCTTCGAAATTTAAAAAAAAATAACTGGAAATTTTCGGACAAAATTTGTATGATCCCTAATTTTAAATTGTGATAAAATATTTCAATATTTTCTACTTCAATGGATAATAGATCTCATAGTCGTCTAAAGATCCTCCGTTAGAAGATGTACTCAGCGACTAATACCAATTTTGTAGACCACGATCTCTTGGCCTATTAAGCAATCGCGTTGAACGAATATCTTAAGATTGCTACAGCAAAGATCTTGAGAGACTCTCGAACGCCCTCGACGAAAATGTCAAGGCGAGGTGGAGCTCGGTAGGTAATTTGATCTGGTGGGAAATACGAAGAAATCTCAAGGAGATTGATGATTGTCTAGTTCAGACAACATCTATAATTACATTCGAGGATATAATTAGAAATCATAATATATTTAGAAAGAAAGAACACTAATGTATTTGTTGCGTGATTTTAGACAATTTTCTATTACAATTACGCAGCTACCTTGACCAACCATATCCTTTTTAATATTTATTATTTTTCTTCCTCAGAAACGTATGTTTTTTCTTGCAGTCTCTTTAAGAGACACTGTCGTTGAATTGTTTAAATCCTTCAACGGTGTCAATGTCCTTTGAATTATCGATAGTTTCTGTTTTATTGATTTTGGTTTCTTTCGAAATGACAGTCGTATTACAGTCATTCGATTCACTCTCCGTGGTAGTTCCTACAATTTTCTGAGCCTCGAACTCGTACTTTTCGGTACTAGCGTAATCTTCCTCTATGCTTGATTTATGGTTAGGTGGGACAGTGATGGTTTCTTCTGGGTTTTCATTCTCACTTAATTTTGAAAAATCGTTTGTCTTTTGTAATATTTTTACCTCGTCTTTGTTATCGAAAAAAGTTTCTTGATATCGTGTGGCAGCAAGATTAGATCTTTCATTATCCTGATCCATGAACTTTGATTGTTCTACAGCTAAATGTTTGGCTATCGTTTCTAAAGGTGACCATACTTTATCCACGAATTGTTGCCGATCTTCTGGTGCCATGGATTCCGATCTGTGAATAATATCGTACCTAAAATCAAAGGATAAAGTTTAAGTATTGTTTTTACAATGATATTAGAATAATTATAGTTAAAAATATATAGTGTAGTAGTTAGAAATAGAATAATTTAAATTTAAATTTTTCAAAGAATGTTTTCAATCAATGCTTCTTTATTTTAATTAACTGTTATTTTTACATTATGGCATTAATAACTGGCTGACAATATATCAACTGATGTCACTTCGTTTTTCGCAGTTAATAAAATACATTAATGCATATATTTCAGGAGACGATCTTGCAAGGATCGTTGAAGAAAATTTACGACGAATAATTTTCGAATCGATCGTTTATACCTTGAATTTAATCGATGACATTTCACGTGGTCGTCTTTAACGATTCGTCGAACAGTTTCGACAAGATTTTTTCACCTATCGACGTCGCACGTTCAGTGAAAGTTCTCCGCATAAATTTACCGATCTTCCCGACGATTGTGCAGATAAATCCAACGTAGAACGAAGCCACGATCGCCATTGTAACGATTCCACGATCCACCGGACGATATGGTTTACAGGGAAGTCGCGTTTCGTCAATTGCGAATAAATCTAGGTGGATTCGCGAAAGCGATCCTCGAGTCTTATGTAATCGAAAGTAAGGAAGATCGTCTTCGATACAAGAACGTAGACACCGTGGGTGGAAAATTTGCACACAGAAATTTTTACGTAATCGCCGAGCCGGAAATGTGGAAATGTTATTTATGTTTCATTTTGAGCAAAATTGAATATAATTTATTTTGTACTTTAATGTGACTTGTTAAGAAAAATATCGTATTTCTGGCACGTCAATATATTTTCTATCTTGACTCGAATAAGATATCTTTAAAAAAAATGAATTTATAGTGTCTAATTTTGATGCGGTCCTCAAGTTTCTATGTCCAAGTCTTATTCTTGTTTGAACAAGGGAAAGGACTTTTTATTTTTAAAAAAATACTTTAGTGTCCATTTAAAACGGGAAATCACGCAAATAACACACAATAACGATTTTTCCATGTTTTTCTCAAACTTAAGAAATTTGTTAAGAATAAGAAACACGAGCGGATCTAGTATCATTCAAAGAACGCAACATGGTTGTCAGCTTGTTTTATGTATTTTAAAATTTCACCTGCTCATCTTGCTTTTTTTCCTTGGATATAGATTCAAATGGAATATCATCTGCTGTCTTTCTTCTTCGTCGGTCATTGCCTGATTGTGAGCAGACATTCCCGTCAATGATTGCGGGAGTGGAGAATGAAACTTCGGTCCTCTGTTATATTGAATCGGTCTTCGCAGTTCGTAATCGTCCATAGGCACTTGTTTCGGCCTGTTTGTCTTTTTATTTTGCTCTGTAATGTCGGTGATGGGATAAATGTCCAACATAACACTGAACGGCTGCGGTTTTCGCTTCTTTCCATAATTACTCGGATAGGAAGCTGGATTTTCGTACATGGATTCAATCGACGTCGGTTTATAATAATTAGATGGCCGTCCGTAAGTATCGTAGTTGTATCTGTGAAGACCTGTCGGTGAAAATCTGAAAAATCGAACTAATTTTACTTTTCCATATTTAAGAACATTATTATTCCAGAGAGTTTGTTGCATTGTAATATTTTCTAAGTGCAATATTTTCAAAAGTACCTATAATATTTTTTATTTACATGTAATAGTTTGTGCTAAAGAAATTATTGTAATATATTTAAATCGATGTCCAACTACGATAGTTAAATAATTTTATTATTAAATTTACGTTCAGCGAACAGATTTTTCAGTATATACTATATGTAGTTGGAAAAATAGCTGAACGATACAAAGGCAAACGACATACTCTACTTGTTCCTCTGTCAATCTGTAAGTGTGTAAATAATCAATAATTTCCAGTATGCGTGCCCTATTTTAAAAATTCTGCCGCTAGAATGGTTTTATTAACTTTATGTAGGGCAAATAAACTTGCATTCTTTCCGCTTGCCAAGTTCCCAACCACCAATGATACGTAGATTCTTTTTCTACGGACCTGACATTAGACGTGGCCAATAAATTCACGTCCGCTGGATGTTTGGGCTTGTATTGATAAAACGGATCTTCGTTTAGCGGATAAGGTGGAGTTTCATCTTCTTCCGACCTATCGCTGTTGGACATCATCTCCCCTGCTCCAGGATACAAATCGTATTTCTTTGGATTCACGTACACGCCAGTAAACTTGATGCCTTTATTTGATAAGTCAGCGTCGTTCGTCAGATATTTGATGATATCCTGAATATTTCTAGAGGCGTATGGATATCTGTACTGGGTGAGTTGAGGGTATCTTGGACGTTTAAAGGCAGTTGGTTGTGGTGTCTTCAATTCCCAATGAAAAGGAAGAGGTCGATTCTCCTCTGAACTTCCATCTTCTTCCAACTCAGGGTACTTGTGCCTGTTTAAGTGTATTTAAAAATATTTTTCACACAGACACCTTTTTTGCGCCAATTAGTTCTCAAGTTTCAATTCTAGAGATTTATGCCGAATGAAATAAAAGATTTGTAATATATAAATGAGATTGAAATTTTTATTCATTAGTACTTACGATCCTACGTTGATGTACGTAATGCGTATTAAGTAAGAACAAAATGAGTGATAATAGAGCTATGTTCGAGGGAAGAAGAAGTGTTGCTGAAGAGTAGAAAGTGTTTCTTGAGGATTTACATACTGTAGGCTGTAATGTTGATTTATTGCCGGCTTGAGGTACAGGCAGGGAACACCGATATAATGAAACTGAGATAATCAGTTCATGTACATTTCCATCGAATACGAATCGTGTGTGTGCGTACGTTACAGCGGGTGCTCATTAACTTTCAAACGAAGGAAAAAATGTGACGAATATAAATACTTGACGGACATTTAAAACCCAGTTACGGGTTTTGTAAGCGTTATGTAACGGCGTATTAAAATCTTCAACTTCGTTCCTGACGACCGAAGCGAAGCTCTATGAAAATCAGTTCATTTATGACGTATTTGATGACTTGAGAAATTGTATCGAACATTTTCATTACATATTTATATTGTCAGGTTACAGGAAAATCCACGATACAATCACTTATTTCAATAAAGAGCAACGTAGACGATATTTTACCTTTGTCTCACACGATAAACAATTGCATGATTGTCGAACAATTGTTTCCCTTCTGCCGACTCGTCCACCTTGTTCTCCACCGATTTCAGCACTCTTTTCCTTAGCTTGAAGTTATTCAGGTTCTGAGACTTAAATTCTGCGTCAGCCACTTTCTGATCGGTCGTTTCATCGTAAAGGAACAGATTCCCATCATTGTCTAAACGATCTTGAATGTAAATGGAACTGGTTCTATTCATTTCTGGCGGAACAGTCGAGTTAAACAATTTTTTCGTAAAGTTCGAAGGTTTCTTAAGAGCATTTTGCAAGATGTACATATGCTTTGTTTCCTGATTCAGTTTGCTGTTCACTGATGAAGCGGATGTAAAGTCGTATAAAAATATTCCGACCTATAATAGGAAAAAGAATAAAACTGTCAAGATTAATTTGTATTAAATTTTAATTAATTCATCTTTTTCAACTTTTTCTAAACATATAAAGCATATTTTCGTAGTGTACTAAATAATATTTGATTTTATTTCGTGAAATTAATTTTAGATTTTTTCCACCATTAAAGGTATTGGAAAGTGCACTTCTCAATTCAAATCGAACTGGTATTCTGTTCGCAAGAAAAGACATTTCTTTACTAGATTTCGTTTATACATTAAACTTAAACGGGAACCATTCTCGCGAAGGCGCACGTTAATTCGTGTCAAAACACAGTTAACGCCCTATATGTGAAGCACGCAGAAATCTTCTTTGAGACGCTTGGTTCGCCATGCATGCGAATCTACTGCGGCGAGATCCATGGTGAAATTGTGATTTTTAACTCTGCTACCTGCACCTGTTGCATTAATCATGGGAGAAAACTCGCGAAGTGTAATTGCGCTTATTGTTCACCACAATGGCGTCTCATTAAGGCGCCGAATGACAAAAACTTTACTTTTAACGAAACATTTGTTATTGCAAGTTAAAGTGTTAAGTTAAACGCTTACTTTCTGTTAGGTTGCTTTAATTTTACAATTAATCACATTTTGAATCAGTTATAAAGAGATCGCGGATGTTTATGCAATTTCAGATTTGTATAAACATAACTAAAGAAATGAAACTAAATAGGAATTCGTTTTACCCACTAAATATTCTAATAATTATTCTTTAGATTTTTGCATTTTTAAATGCACTTATGAATGCATAAACATTCACAATCTAATTATAAAACAAATTTTGAATTAACTAAAAACATGAAAATCAACTTTCTATTAAAACAATTAGAAAATCACGTTTCTTACGTCGCAATGAATTCAATTCCTGGTATGAATGCATTAAGTACTATTTATTGATATATCGTTCGCGCATAGTTTGGTACTCATTAAAAAATCATCGTAAGTGTTACAGCTATGCAGACAGTAGCGTTTGAACGCGGTAGAACGTAATGCACTGTTAATGATCGATACGTAATGTTTCTCGATCACGCGGGCTGAGTCATTGAACTTACTCGATGTGGCAATAGGTACATGAAACGATTCCTTGTGAGATGAATAGCTTTTGTAAGGAGACCGCGTAAAAGAAACCAATACTCTTTAAAGCAAATAACACGATATATCGGTAAGCAGTGTGCTACTGTTTGCATAGCGAGTATATGTAATGCTAATAGATTATGTTATAATGTTTGAATTTATACGATAACTCGTTCAATTGAGGATGCAACATTTTTTTGAAAAGTGGAAACAAAGAAAAATGGTAAAAATTTAGAGACATTAATTCTTTCAGGAATGAATGTTATTTGGATTGTGAAAAAAATTCTTCTCTTCAATTATTAATAATTTTCAACGCAGTAATCTTAGCAATAAGACATTTCTTCTGTTGCTTTTGCAAAGGAAACTTAATATACTAAAAATGGGACTATATTAAGAGTATATTTATTTATTAAAAATATTATTTATTGATATTTATTTATTTATTAAAAATAAATATATTTATGGTTAAGTTAATAAAATTTCACATGTGAAATAGTTAAGAGGGTTGACGAGAGAACTAAGTACTGAAAAGATTTTTATTGGTACTACGGTTGGATACTTACTAATGCCACTGCCACTACCACCATAACTCCAATTACAAATTTCCTCGTAATAGAACTGTATCGACTTCTATAGTATCGATCACCGTGATCAGAATAAAGTCCAAACTGAGACGTATTAATTACAGTTCTCCTTCCCGTTTCCAGCATCTTTTGATTATTCGCATGACATTTTCGAGATGGATCGATCGGTCTTTCGCACACTCAGGGATTTGTTTACCACATGATTACGATCTTTACCAATATAAAGTGGACATAATAAAAATATAAATAAAGCATAACAAGTAGATTTTAAAAAATATTAGTATTCCAATATCAACGATACAACAACCGAAATGGTAATTAAAATGGGCACGATCTTCAACCAAACAATCGAAGTATTGTTTAAAAATTTCTAATAACAAATAGTTTTGCAAATCCTGTGTTGCAAGAACACGAGACGGTATTCTTTCGAAGTTCCATATACAACTAACGAGCACTCATTTCTCGCAACGGAGTTTTCACTGTTTGAATTCTATCATGAACGTAGAAAATTTCTTTGTTCGTGGGGGAGGCTTGTTATGGTAGTAGGAGATAGGTTATGGACTACTTACTACGCAAGGAGATTCAAGTCAAATATTACTGCACGATACTGCAAGAGAATGCCAATGTCACGGTGTCATGCTGGCTGGTTAAGCAAATCAACTATTATCGTCATTCCGTCATGGTTCACGCGGAAGGAAAGTCACTGTAATTACCGTTCTTTGTAACGGAAATTAGCGTGATGTAAAATAACTCTCGATTGATTGCAACAGCAAACTATTTTCGATTTATAGTGTCTGTTCAAGCCAGTTGCGTTATTCTGAATTCTCGAATGCATTTCATAATCATGAGTTAATATTCACGAGAGAAGAGGATGTCGTAGGCGAAAAGGTGATTCTCAAGACCCTCTGGCAAATCAGGTGTACCTCACTTTCGATCTTTCGAAAATGTTACATCGAAACGATCAAGTAATATGACAGAAGTATTTATCATATGTCACGACTGTGGTTTCAATCTTCTATATATTTTAATTTTGTGAAATGAAACACGATACGACAGCTATTTTTTTATACAAATTTTTTATTTTTTTTGTAATATGCGTGTGTCAGATGTACAAAGTTATGTGCATCTATTTTATCTCATATTCACTGTATTTTTCTTACACAAATGTAACACAGCATCATCAGCTTTTTAAATCAATTATTATCATTCCAATCATTTCATTGGAAACTACTTTACGACTTTGTTCGAAGTATTCGTTACACTTACAATAATAACCATTCTAGTTAAACGTATATGATACAAGCTACTGGATATAATATATACAGCAAACCTGTCATATCGTTTTCACCCATTTTTCGATTACAGATTGCTTATCATTTCCTATGGTGATCCATAAATAGTTTTGTATACTATACATTTAAAAATTACAAAAAAGGGGGCAAAAACATTGCCCGTCCTCATCGAACGAAGGGTGGTAATTCCAGTGGATTCTCTGGTACATCGTAGAAATAACCGATAGGCCTCTTCGTGGTTGGTGGTAAAGTTGGTGGTGGAGCTGGTCTACCGGTAGGTGGGGGAGTATAGATAGTCGATGTTGGCACGAGAGTGTAAATTGGAGTTGGTGGAGGCGGTGGAGTTACCGTAACACGTGGTGTAGTGGGAGAAGAGGGTGGGAGGTATGGTGGAGGTCGCGTACTTGGTACTGTTGGATGATAAGGTGTACTAGATGTGGACAAGGTAGTAAATGGAGTTCTATGTGTTGGTGGAAATGAACTTGGTGTTGTGTGAGCAGTGGTATATCTTGGAGTAGTCCTTGAAGTAGTCTGGTCGTCTGGAGGTAAGTACGAGCCACCTTGCGTTGATGGTTTAGGGTAAGGCGGTGGTGTAGGCTTTGTTGGAGGAAGGTATGGCGGTGGAGTTGGAGGCTTTGGAGGTTGTGGGGGAGTTGGAGGCCTTGGTGGTTGTGGAGGAGATGGAGGTACATATGGTGGTGGAGTTGGAGGCCTTGGTGGCTGTGGTGGAGATGGAGGTACATATGGTGGTGGAGTTGGTGGTCTTGGTGGTTGTGGAGGAGATGGAGGTACATATGGTGGTGGAGTTGGAGGTTTTGGTGGCTGTGGAGGAGATGGGGGTAAATATGGTTGTGGGGTTGGAGGCTTAGGTGGTGGAGTTGGAGGTACATATGGTGGTGGAGTTGGTGGTCTTGGTGGTTGTGGAGGAGATGGAGGTATATATGGTGGCGGAGTTGGAGGTCTAGGTGGCGGAGTTGGAGGCACATATGGTGGTGGAGTTGGTGGTCTCGGTGGTTGTGGAGGAGATGGAGGTACATATGGGGGTGGAGTTGGAGGTCTTGGTGGCTGTGGAGGAGATGGGGGTAAATATGGTTGTGGGGTTGGGGGCCTAGGTGGTGGAGTTGGAGGTCTTGGTGGTTGTGGAGGAGATGGGGGTAAATATGGTGGTGGGGTTGGAGGCTTAGGTGGTGGAGTTGGAGGNAGATGGCGGTACATATGGTGGTGGAGTTGGAGGCCTTGGTGGTTGTGGAGGAGATGGGGGTAAATATGGTTGTGGGGTTGGAGGCTTAGGTGGTGGAGTTGGAGGCCTTGGTGGTTGTGGAGGAGATGGCGGTACATATGGTGGTGGAGTTGGAGGCCTTGGTGGTTGTGGAGGAGATGGGGGTAAATATGGTGGTGGGGTTGGAGGCTTAGGTGGTGGAGTTGGAGGCCTTGGTGGTTGTGGAGGAGATGGCGGTACATATGGTGGTGGAGTTGGAGGCCTTGGTGGCTGTGGCGGAACCGGTGGTCTTGGTGGAGGCGTAGGTGGTACGGGAGGCAGATAGCCCGGTGCAGATGTAGCAGGTGGTCTTGGGGTTTGAGGCGGCCGTGGGGGTGAAGGAGGTCTTGGTGTTTTTGGCGGTTGTGGAGGCAAAGTTGGTCTTGGTGTTTGTGGTGGTTGCGGCGGCGAAGGAGGTAAATACGGTGTTGGTGGTTTAGGTGGTGGTGTTACGGGTGGTCGTGGTGGAGAAGGTGGCCTTGGAGGTTGAGGAGGCTGCGTAGGTAAAGGCGGTCTTGGCGTTTGTGGTGTTTGATAAGTGTAACCAGTTGATGGTGGTCCAGGCGGTGGTGTTCTTGGTGGTTGTGTTAAAGGCTGTGATGGTGTAGGAGGTGGATATGTAAATGGATGTGATGGTGTTTTATAAGTGTAACCAGTTGGTGGTGTTCTTGGTGTTTGTGGTGGAGATGGTGGCACATACGGTGGTGGCGTCGGTGGTCGCGGTGGTTGCGGAGGAGATGGTGGTACATATGGCGGTGGTGTTGGAGGTCGTGGTGGAGGAGATGGAGGTACATATGGTGGTGGCGTTGGAGGCCTTGGTGGTTGTGGAGGAGATGGAGGTACATATGGTGGTGGCGTTGGAGGTCTTGGTGGTTGTGGAGGAGATGGTGGTACATATGGTGGTGGAGTGGGAGGTCGTGGTGGCTGCGGAGGAGATGGAGGCCTTGGTGTTTGTGGTGGGAAAGGTGGAGGTGGTGCTGGGGTTCTGGGTGGTTGAGGGCGTGGAGACGGTCGTTGAGGCGGCAGCGTAAGTGGATTTTCAGGTGTTGGATAGTTATACCCTGGAGATGTTCCTATCGTTGGCCTTCTGCAAGAAAGTGTATTTATAAATGATGATTTTATTAAAAGTTGTCCTACAAATTATATTTTCATCAGTCTAATAATATGAAGTTTTTTACAATTTTCTAAATTCAAATTTCTACAAATGCTTACTGCGGTGGTAAAGTCGGCCGAGGTGGAAATGCTGGTGTTGTTGCAGGACGATTAGTCCTTGGTGGAACATATGATGTTGTCTGAGGTGGCGTATATGGCCTACTAGGTGTTTCGTAATAATATCCTGTAGTCTTTGATGGTGGACTTTTTGTCGGTCTGTGAGATAATTGTAGTATATACATTACGATTTAAATTTATATCAAAGTTACATCTAGAATAATCGCATCATGTTCTAAGATGAATTTTTGACCAATTCTTACTGTGATGGGGTTGGATAAGAATAAGATGGTGTGCGTGACGTTGTGAATTTTTGTGGTGTTGGATAAGTATATGGTGCCGTTGTTACAGGACGCAGTGTGCTTGATGATGAATGCGATGTTGGATATCCATGAGTCACTGCTGTTGGTGGTCTCGATGTTGGTCTGCAGAAAATTTGTATAACTGACTACTATAGCCAAAATGTTAAAGCTACTTGTGTGTACATTTGTTCAAGTAATTATGTAAATGATCGTACAATGTTTTACACAAAATTTTGCAATCAATTCTTACCTCGGGGGTAGCGTGAATATTTCATTTGGTGGCTCATAGATATAGCCTCCATTGCTTGCTATCGCCCTTTTGCTCTTCTCACTCGATGCTTGCGCATGGTATGTGGAGAGCACTGCCACTATTGTGGCAATCCACAAGATTCGCTGAATCAGAAAATACATGTCATTATTATCTTTCATATAAATCAAACATCTCATACATAAATGTACAATAATGATCTCAATTATTAACCTGAATGAATTCGAAATATATGTATTAGGTTATGGATCGCCACGCAATTGGTCATGATATATCGAAGATTGTCTTCGTGGGATTATCTCACGCCTTAACCAAGGACTTACATAACCTGTCTCGACTACGATACATCTTGTGTGATACACTAGTGATCGTGAAAGGTTCGTTCGTGCGAAATACAGCATTCAGTATGTCATTGATCATTATGTTACTTAATCTCCAAAACCTGTCATTTCGAATTTTTTATCAATGTCCTATCCAGGCTGAAGATGCTTTCTAAGCCTAATATTTTCTGTCTCTGAGTTTAACCAACCATTATATGATAAACTTCATACGTGCGCATTTAACTTCACTATTCTAATTCACGTCGCGACTCTTATTTTCCTTCTCTCGCTAATTAGTTTCATATTTAAAATAGCGTACGTTATTTATTAGCTGTTTTTAATACAGTCAATATCCTACGCGAGGAGTATGCCCATCTTACCGCGTGATTTTACATCGTTGAAAAGTGTTTATCGTCATATTTTGTATGTATGCATCTTTGCAATAAACTATTGAATGTTTCGAATTAATTCGATCGGATCATAATAATGCTACTATCCGACATAATTATCTCTCGTTGACTGAATAAGCATCATAAATCAGAGAAAGCTGATGGAAGCTTCGTTGCCCAGAAATTTAAAACCGTCTTATCTGTTTACGACATCGTGAACGCCGCTACGAATGATGGTTCTGGCTCGAAGAAACGTCCAGTGACCTTTAGGCGTATAATTTATATAGGAGGATCGCGCGGGCTATGGGGAGAGAATCTCTTTCGTCAGTATGTGAAAGGCTGCTGATGTATAAGTGGTATCACGGCTAGATTTGCGGAACAACCGATACAGATCGCAAGGTTACCGTTTCTTGAGAAATTTTGAGGTCTCACGCTTTCATTTCACTCTTCTCGGATACTGCTAATGAACTAGTCCTTGACTTCAGCAAGGATTTCAACAATATCCTTCGTAATTCCTAGAAGTACTATAATTTATGTAAAGAAACACGTTTGCCATTCATGATTATTTTTACGTAATTAGAAGATCGGTTATAATTTTTGTTCGCGACATTTTGCATAGACAAACTTTCCTCTGCAGTACTTTGGGAACGAAAATTATATTTTCTTTTTAGTACAATTTCTGTACTTTTAGTACGATCAATCCCTGTCGGTGAGGTTGCGAAATCGAGCCTCCTTAACCTCTGGGGATATTCGTGACTTAAGAAATTTCTTATACAACATTGTTGCTGTAGAAAAGAAGATAATATAGGTAGCATCTGGTGAAATATTTAATGCATATCAAGCCGCTTGTGTCAAGAGGTTTAACTTAAAGAACATAATGAATGATGTTTCATTATTATTATTTATTAAAATAGTACCGTTCTGACTTTCTGATTTATAACGTTCCATTAATTTACATTATGCAACCTCCATAGCGTAGAAGTAATTATATCGGGCTAGCGAGAAATTCTATGATTAATACTAGCAAAGAGATATTCAGGTGCAAGGATGAATAGTGCAAACAATTAGCCACATCTTAGCAACCCCATCAACGTTTTATTTGCACCTAGGGAAAGTTACAAACTATACGTCTAGAACGTCTTCGGTTCTAATGAGAAACCAATATGACAACAGTTTCCTATGGGTCAGCAATTCGCGCGGCTCGAGGTGCAAAATTGTGTCGTAATAGCTAGAACTGCCTACAGTTGCATTTGGTTACTTGGTTCACTGTTCACACCGACAAAAGATTCTCGAAAGAAGATTCGAAACTACGATGGCTTATGAAAGTATTACATTAAAACTGTTACAAATTTATAGAAAACTTTATAGAAACTTTATAGAAAATTTGTATGAATACATTATACATGTCATAGAAATATTTTTGAAATTCCATTAGCATACGAATTGAAACAACTAAGGGCTCAAATTCTTTCGCGAGTGATTGTGGGTCAATGGTACCCTTCAAATCTTTTGGATATCTAATACATATTTGCATTTTTAAGAAGATCCATAATTATTCATGAATGGTAAACGTTGAATAATAATATCTATGATATCATTGAAGAGGCAACATAAAATATCAGAAATATAATTTCGCTTCGAATTTTTTACGATCGAACATCCATTTATCGCATTATAACATACATACATATATCGGATGATTTATCTTCGGTTGATTTGAATCGGACAGACGAGTTCCGTTCAATAGACGAGCGGCTAGATCAACTATGATACGCGCAAAAATGACATCTTGCATAATAGCGAAGGCGCGGGTTGCATCTTTACCTGTACTAATAAAGTCTGAGCAACGCGTCTTCGAGAATATGGCTTTCTAATTATTCTGCTTCGTGAACTGCTAATGCGAGTGCTTATTAAACGAAGAAAGAAACATCGTGGCGTATCCATCGAGGTTTGTCGTAACTCGCGCGGCGAACAACGAAAATAGAAACCGGGTAGAAGGGAAATCATTTTCACAAAAGTAGAAAAGAAGACTGTGTGGAGTTATAAGTGGAACAGGTATAAATTGACTTTAATTAATGCGTGACGGATGCTCGTGGATGTTTTTCGTTCTAGTTTCGCGTGATACCTTATCGCGTTTTAATTATCCTGCCATTAAAGAAATAGATAATGGAAGTAATGATTCATAATATCTGAATTGTTTAGGTATATAACAACTTAATCATTTAGAAGCTATGCAATTTTTTTTATTGAAAGTAAAAACATTAAACAGTAGGAGGTTTAACTTAGCAAAGTGATTATTTTAATGAGTAATGAAGTATCGTCTTACGTTGAAGAGAATTAATAGCAATTACATCAAGTCTTGTTATTATCGGTCCGTGTCACTGTACAATTAGAAGATGTCGATGCACATTACCTAAGTGCCTTATTTGACAAATAAATGAGTATACATAAATTGCCAACATTATGAAAACAGAAGGTTGCCAATTACTGCTTTAGACAGTTTTAATTTACGGACAGGTTTACGGTAAAGATTAATAGGACATTTCTTACTGAGCAATATCTATAATATCTTCCTTCGACCTCATATGCGCATACATTTTGCTCTTTGAAATTATATTTTTATTTGAAGAATGCTCCACTTTTAGTCGTACGTGCATTCTATCATTTATAATTTTTTCCTGAAAGATATTCTGTTAATCCCATATTCAACATCTACCATACAAACTTTCTTCTTATTCAGATTTATCTATTATTATTACTATTATTATTATTATTATTATTATTATTATTATTATTATTATTATTATTATTATTGACACTTATTTAGATTTCAAAAATTCCTTCTCGATCCTTTCACGAAATACCTAATATAAATGAAGCATAACTTCAAAAATAACATATGCCTTAATCTTACAGTATAATAGGTTTCAACGTTCTCGGAAAAATTTGAACAATCCAGCAGTCCAAAGTCAAAAGAGTAACGAGAGAATAAGGTCGATTCGTAATCACCCTCATTGTCTTCGTGATCGTACAAACCACCACTTTAGGCTACTACGTGACGAATTTCTCTCGTGGCTCGTGCGGATGAATTAAACAGGGCAGACCGCTGTCACGCGTCACGATGCGCGAAAAGAAGTACATCTCGGGAGAAAGTACGGTGCGCCACAGTTCGCTCGTATCTCCCCACCCATATAACAATGCGTGCAACCATCGCAAAATCAAGGAGGAATGCAGCGAAAAAAATTGGAGGACGATGACACGACGAAAGGTTCGCGTACTTTTACTAATTACCATAACAAAGATCGGCTTTGTTCTATTGAGACGAGAAAAAAATCGCCGGTGTTCTACTGCTCGCTGCGATTGCGTTTATACGAGGATGCAAATGACATTCAGCGACAAGCGTTTTTATCATACGATCCTGTCGAGGAAAATGAGTAAGAACATTTCCTTTCAACTCTTGAGACAATGTAACGTTTTTTCAACACAAATGAACGTTTTTATAACCGAATGTTTTCTTTGAAAATTCATGACTTTTCATCCTTTGTACGTAGTATATAGTGTGTACAAAATTTTTTGGTGCAGTGTTTCATTTGATAATTACAGGAAAAAACGCGATAAGTACATTCTTGTCAATTTTTCTTATTTTAGTGCTACTGTATCTTAAAAGAAAAAGGAAATATTTTAATACAAAAGCCTAAAAAAATTGTTATATCTGTTATATAGTTGACATGGTTTTGTAGTAACTAAATGTATGATTATTAACAAACGACATTTTTGTATTGTAACAATATTTTAATAACGAATAATATATCTAAAGTTATGAAAAAGATGGATAAATATACGCTTAAATATATAATAAATAAAAGGACAATTTTCGTAACATGCGATTGATTATATGAAAAAACATAGTGAAAATTTAAAACCTGCTCCTGTGTAAAAAATGGTAGAAGTTAGTTTATCTTGTCTTTCCTTCTTAGTCTTCATTTAGAATAAATATTAGATATCTTTAATAAATCTTATTAATGTACATTATCTTCATTTGATTATAAATTTAACGCATGGATAAATTCACAAAACATTTAATAAATAAGCATAGCGTGTCGTCTCTATAAGTGTTGTCTCGTTCACCATAGACGATATTGTTGTTCTAACTAACGTTCAGTGACGCAATCGAAGGAATCGGAGTATGTTATGCCCCACGAGTCACGAATTACCGAACAGAGAGCTACCTGTAAATCCTTTTTGAGAAAAGGTTGAAGGTTACAGGAAAAAGTGTTATAACCATTACGTAAACAAAGTTATAACTTGGCCGCTGGATCTCGTCTGGGACGATATACAAAAAAGGAACAGAAATTGCCATCGGGCCAGATGAAAAGAGAAAAATAAAAACAGAAAGAAAAAGTAGGAGGAAGAACCGGCAATTATTTATCGTTCTTATGTGAAAGAGCATGGATCATCGTGAAATTTATTGGCCAATTTGGTCCAGCCATGGCCGATCGTTACGCAATCGAAATGCCATAGCGACGATCTCATGTTCGATCGGCCGACGCAAAAATGATTATTCACGATCCTCTGGATCTTATGGACGATTCTCATTTGGTTATATCGTCGATACAAAATTATTTCCAAATTATTACCAAATCTATTACGTAAAAATCTCTTTGAGATACAAAAGTCCTCGTTTAATTGATATTTTCTCAAGATATCGAAAATGAAGTCGCTGAAAAAGAGTGTTGCTAAAGAAACTGTCAATCGCAGCTAGTTAAAAAGTTCCTTGTGATTAAATTACACTTGAAGGGCTAATTAATTGTGTTGATGTGGAGAATTAGGTACAAAAGTATGTACATTTAAAGTGACGTTTACTTCGATTTATACATTTGTTACATGTTTTACATTCCCGTTGCAAAATTGTAAGAGTTGTTACGCGATATTTCGTTATGTAGTAATTCTCGAAGGATATATAATCTGGCATTATTAACACAGCGCTAACATTCATTCTTTAACGTGGCAGTAACCACTAGTCGCGACAGTTACAACAAAAATTGACGCTCCTCCGGCGATGAATGTACTCTTTCCTATCGAATTTAACACCTGTTAATTTATCGCTCGAACTTTCCAATCATAAAAGTTGCAATAAACCTGCAATAAGATGACATAACCGGTAGAAGATACGAGTTTTATTAATTAAAGCGAATACAAGATAAATTATCGTGACCAATTCATAATTCTTTAATTTTTTTATTTAAATATTTTGGACGGTAAATGTTGTAAGTGTACCAAAAATAAAAAATGTCTTTTCCTTTAGTAGAAAAAATATAAATTATCTGCCAACTAAATTGTGATTGAAGAAAAAGGAAGCCAGACAGAATTTTTACCTGAATTTATTTTCCTGAATCTGTGAAATTGGCAAACATTGAAAGTCCATAACGTTCAAGCGATAAATGGCATAAGTGTCAAAATTAACAGAAATGAATTTTTGTTTTCACTGTATATCTCTACTTGTAAGCACTTATACTTTAGTGTTTCAATTCCACGATCTACTCAGCGTTGAGATTACGTTATAAGGTGTGTTATAAAATATGGCCTGCCATTGTCATACAATATTTATAAAATTTTGCTAAATTACCATAACATTTCTTGTCGAATTAATGTCCAACGTCTCGGATAATGATAATGCCCAATACCAATGACTTCATAGTTCACACTAAATCTGGCGTGCAATGCAATCATCGATCCTGCCGAGCAAAATCCAACACCCACCCACGTGAGGTCTCTAATTGAAATCTCTCAGATGATGCTTGGAGAAAAGAACGCGCGGAATTCAGACGCTAGACTCTCATCCTTCTCATCAAGGCTGTATTACGGCATACAGAAGGAGTACGGACAGGTGGATATATGAAGGCACTAAACTTCGAACACGAGAACATCAACAGGGCACAAAGGAGCGGGCTGGTGGTTCAATAGCAGTCGTTTGAGAATATGAAAGTTGTTTGCGGTAGATGTCAATCGCCCCATTTGAGACCAACTATCATTGATCTTCGCTTTGTGGTTTCTCTGCTTCTATTTGCTATGCTTTTTGACATTGGCCAGTGGTCACGTTGACCAACAGTCGATCTTGTTCTCATCATGAAAACTGTGGCAAACTTTAAACTTCGATTGATAAATATATAATAACTCACCCGCAAAATTATATGAAATATTCTAAAATTTTATTAGCACTGCAATCAGGTGTTACTACCTGATATGTTGAAACATATCTGGAAATGTACTGACAGAGTAATTACAGGATGTAGTTTTCTGATTGTTTTCATATTTGACCAATATAAAAGACGTGTTCCTTGTTATAGTGTTAATAAAATTTTAAAATGTTATATATGTATAGTATGTACTATACATAAAAGTTTTGTTCGCTAAAATACGTTTGCTCAAATACTTTCGTGAACTATTGCAATCTGTTGAATGGCACTGTCTTGGATTAGTTAGTTTGATTGCACATTGTACAGGGTACCATCGGTTGTAAGTTGCACTAAACTTGCGATATTAGTATTCAAAGGAATTGAAATTCAGGCAAGAACTTGCGGAAACAGGGACTGGAAACCTCTGTAGGCGTGGGAGCGGAAAATGCAACCACGATTCACTACGCAAGAGTCACCAGATAAGAAATACAAACAGTTGAAACGGACAATGAGTGCAAAAAAATTGTTCCCTGGGAGCAAATGTCAGTTCTATGAAAGATCACCTGATTATCGCTTCTAGCGAGGCATTGTTCGTCATTGGTTATAAATGTCAGCTTCGACAGATTAGTCGTCGATGATAAATCTCTTGATAAATCGTGATCATGGTCGAGTGGTAGCATGGAAAAAGGAATTCTGTCAAACCGTAGCATAATGAAAGATGCTAATTCGAAGGAATCGAAGTCTTCTGATAGACTAAATCACGTTCGTGTCTCACGTCTCAAAGGCAAGTCACATAATCAATTCATCATTTTAACATCACAGAACGAATCGAGCGATTGGCAAACGATGAATTAATCAATTTTCGTAATTGTTCGTAATTCTTGTGGCAATCATGGTGGCTATTGCGTCATACTGACGATGCAGATCTTGGAAAAATCATTTGTCGAATAAGTTCATAGCTCTCACGAAACTGTGACCGAAGTACGAACACATTGGCAACTCAGTGAATGTTAAATCGATAAACTGCGGATGTTTATGCAAATTCGTATTTTTATGAATTCAGCCGCAGGAATGAAATCTAAGAAGAGATTCGTTTCACCCATTGAAGATCGTAATGAATACTATCTTTTAGATATCTCATCTATCTTTGCATATCGTGTGCATTCTGTGCATGTTTTAAATTTCCTATAAATCCAAAAATATGTAACATTTATTAATAACTTCTTATTCTACGTAACAAAATACAAATCTAGGACTTTTTATCGCATTCCGATGCGTTACACACTTCCTTAGTTTACTAGCCTATTAAACGATACCACGAATATTATGCGATAGGTTACGACCAATTTTACGTTTGTTACTGTATGCTACTGTTTACCGAACACGTTTTCGCAAGGTAGAATATTTTTATTATCACTCATAAAGCAATTTAAGTTAAGTTACGGCTGAAAGTTCTGATACAGCTGATACTTCTTAAGTTCGTAAAGACTTTCAAAAGGAAAATTGTGAAATCAATCATGACTGTACAACGTTATGAAACGAGTTGCAACCTGGTCAAGCTATCTTTTTTGTCGTTCACTATGTATTCAAAAATTTTTTACGGAATTATTCTGTATAGCTTAATGAAGTTGTTTGAATGATTAATAAATGACGATAGGTTAGAGTTCCACGGCCTTGTTGCATTCGTGCAAAAAAATATCGGAGGAAATCACATTTCAACGTAAGGGTGGCATTAATTAGGAAAATCTGCGGCTAAATAATAGGCGAGAGATTGATACATGTTGGTTTTCTGTCCCGACTGACGCCGACAAGTAAGTTTTACTAACCAACGCGTCATATCGACGCATCACTGAGCGAGAAACCTGTACAGGTAGCAATCAGTCTTTCAGTCGATGAGCGAATTTCAATTGAGTGATTCAACCAGGTATTCCTCGGGATAATTAATTTCTAAATCAATGACGCGGGTAATAGTGTAATGTTCACGGCGATTTCACGCTTCTCACTCTTTGATCGATGTATTCAACTGTTCGCTTTTTTTAATCGAGTAAAAAAGCTTCAAATACGTTAAACGTGTTAAGATATAATTAAAAGATGAATCTTTCATCTATTGAAGTTCTTGAGCAACATACATCCGTATCTTAATGTGACGCGTATACATACGGTCACTAGTGAGAGACCATAATTTAACATCGAATTGAAGAAGAAACCATAAAAGAAATTACGTCATCGATGCGATGAAGTTTCTAATGACATACGAATATTTTGATGGCACGGTATCTTTTTTTTTTATGACAGAATTACACTGTTGACCTTTCGCGACTAAAAATTTCTATATTACGTGACCAGAGAGCTGCCTTTACCTAAACGCATAGTAAATAGGAGATACATATATGGGTATTAATACAATCGATTTGAATAATCGTAGCTTGGAGAAAATTATAATTCGAACAGGTTGTATAATTTACGTGGGAGAAATATTTCTCTCCTGAATTTTCGTCGAAGACATTTTTCTCATTATAACAATTAATTTTCAAATACTCAAAGACTTAAAAAATTTGTCACGGAATACATTTTTCTAATTAAAATTTTACAGAAATTTAATTCGAAATAACATTATTTTACTCTCAAACGTATCGCAATCACAAATTCCATTTACTTCAAGAAACTTCATCTTACTTAAGATTCTTGTGACACGTCGTAACCTCATTCTTTCGAAAACGATTTTTCTCCGTGCTCGGGGCTACGACGCTATCGATGATGTTCAATGTTTGAGATTGACGGTTGGGAAACGGAGGCTCCAGAAAGGCGGATTTTCAAGGAACGATGATAACCTTTGATATTTCGCGCGCTAACAGCTGGCTGATGCTTGTATCTCGGTATTAATTCTTGCGAGGCTGTGGATGCGACCGTACATGTAAATACCAAGCGCTAAGCTTACCAGTGGAAACGATGTTTTGCAGAAACGAAAGTGAAGTCGGGGCACAACTCGAGAATTCCACAATGAAAATGTTTTTTGGTACGTCTGGGGCACAATGGGCCCTTTACACGTTGAATAAAAGCTCAAAGCGATTTTCTCTAAGAAAGAATTGCCTCATCGAGACGAGCAATGATTTTTTGGGTTCCAAGAACGGCTTGGACTGAGGGGAAATCTTTAGGCAGGATGAACTATCTAGGGGCAACGATAATTTGTTGTTACATATGAAGAATACGTAGAATTTCAATACAACTATATCTCCATAAGGAATTCAACAAAAATTCGATCACAACGGAGTAACCTTAATTCTGTGAATTTTTCAAAACTATTCTCCGGAACACAACTAGTATCGAAGCGAACACACGACGATTTTCTATTTCACCCTTCGTTCTCAACGAGAACGCACCAACAACTATTATCGTGAAATCATCGGGAAAAACACTTTCACCACAGATACTATATATATATTTCAAATATATATTAATTTTCCAATCGTCCCACACAATCCTACGCGATCTATCGTGTCCACCGTATCGTAATAACGTCTCGTTCTCTCTCGTTCACCCTGAACCCGTCTCGCATCCGTAATCAACCCCCACGTTCGCGTCACTTGGTCCGTCGTCGCACTTTACTTACCATCTTTCGTGGTCGCGATCTTATATTTTTTGGCCTTTCTGAACCAAAAAACTGGTCACCGTGCGCAATGGGACACTCAACACGGACACATGTCTCGCGGGTGCGCTTGGTGGTCCCGAGAGAGGTGACTTCTTCGTCTCGAGGAACGTGGAGAGCATTTATAGGATTCACCCGATTGGCTGGTGGGGGTAAAACGTTCGGTCCATGCGATTATTGCGAACCGACGTCCACGGGAGGATGCTGTAACTCTTCGTCTTGTTCGTGAGACGAGGTGAATAGAGTGGAAAGAGAAAGAAAGACCAACGGCCGGCAGCTAGAGCGACTGAAATGTGTAGAGGGAAGAAGGGAGAGAAAGAGAGACAGAGAAGGAGAAAGTGAGAGTCGTTGGCTAGCAAGAAGGACGGGACGATGTACAACGTCATCTGAAAAGGTCCGACGTCGCGTTTGACGATCCTCGTGGATGTCTAACGTGCGCCGATACCGAAGGACATTCGTCCTGAATGTTCACCATGCTTTGCGGCAACGGCTACATATTTCGATGAAGAAGCAAATCAGCGATTAGCAGATTCGACATCGTGGTTTCCTTTGTAGCGCACACGTGGATGATTAAAGGGAGATCGATCGATGCCGTCACAAACTCTGTTCTGATTACAGGATGAGGTAATTTCACTCTCGCAGGCTCACGATCGAAGGACATTCACGTTCGTTCGTTACACTAGCAATGGTGGGAGTCACCGCCATCTGAGATTATGTTACTGCTACACCCACCCATTAAAATGAAATTTATTTAACGGGCGAACGGTGTGCTTCTATTAAGTAGACTTACGTATAAGATACTTGTAGATCATATTTTTGCTTGATCAAAGGTTTTGCATCGAACGTATTCATGTTTGATTAAATTCTCTTAATTGAAATACAGTATAATATGCGAAACATCTAATTATATTATTACTATTTTCACTCGAAATATTCGTCAAGATTACTGACATTTTATGCTTACTTACTCTTTTATGCTTTTGAGGTCTTTCTAGAATTTTTCTCAAAAAAGTTGCAAAAACGAATCTCGTTAAAACGACCGCAGAAAGTAGACACGTAATATATCGTAATTACGTAATACATCACCTAGAAGCTGCGTAACACTTTGTAATTAAGTTGTTCGCGGACAGCGCGGTCGAACAGTGAAGAAACTTCATCCCCCCGCTTGTTCTCGCCCAATTATTTAGCGTCGACTTCCACGGTTACAGAATGTCTACCGTCACATACTATCTGAATAATTGAGGGTAATTAAGTTATCTCTTCAGGAGAATGAAAGACTCTTGTTCTGGTGTAGAGGGTGTACGTAAGTGCTGTCATAATTATGCTGTAATAAATCGACGAGACAGCATTTTTTCTTCGTTCACTTTCTGCAATCCTGGAATCAGATCCGGGTTTGTCAATAATTGATCTAATCTTAGTACTAAACAGAAATAGAAAATAATATTGTAAAAGATGTGGCGTATTCTCAAAAAGGCGAAAGCACACGAAAGTTACTATATTTACTTTCTCAACTCGACAACTTGTTATTTAGATCCATTATATCCTCTACGAAGTATTGGTTAAAATTCCACGAAACTGCCATGTGAAATACATAATTATAAGAAAATCTATATTACGCAAGGTCTCACTCGTATCACTGTCATCGAGATTCATGTAGATTCTCAAGCAGGTGAAGAACCTCGGGCACAATGATGCTCGACGATCGACCATAATCATCGTGAACGCTACGTGAGTTCACCGTCCCTGGTGATCCGTATGCTCGTATATATTTGCACCTGTATTACCGATGTCGCCATTCCGCGTTACCGTAACAAAGATGTTCGTCCGACAAATAATACAATAAGCGCTCGAAAACCGGTAATTGGTCGTAACTACATCTGATAGTTCTAATTCATTCGAATTGTATGAAATGCATGGCTTACTTAAACCATTTGGAACGAATGTTAATTACTTACAGGCAAGAGTATTAGTTCCCTGAAACTTTTTATTTATTTCGTTAAACTGGGTTACTTTTTCCTTAAATTGTATTAAGAACTGGCAAGTAGATAAGTGAATGTAAATCCATAGCGACTAATATATATTTACATAATGATGCCGAGAATGCGAAATTATTGATTGAAATCGCCACTTCAGTTTCACTATCCAGTTTCTATTAGGCAACTGTCCATTCGACGCTATCATGTTCTTTGCTCATAATGACTGATTATAAAACGTTGTACGTGAAAGATTCCCTTTGATGAAACCTTGAGAGAATCTGAAAATACGAGTCACTCTTCGCTTAATAGATGTACTCGATAACGAATCGAAGGTTGGACGAACCGTGATATTTGACCCTACTACAATCGTTGATCAATCTTGATTCTTCAACTTCTTCTTGAAAGCAAAAGCAGAAATTGGAACGATGTAATGAATTCTTTCATATTATCGATGTGTACACGTACATAACGTTACGAATTATAAAAATTGTTGAAGTAAACGTGCTTTCATTGGATCTTTTTGTATAATAGCACATCTTCCGCAACATGCTCTTAAATCTTCAGCAAAGATTCTTTTCTGACTTCGACTTCATGATTTCTCTTTTCAAGTTGGAGTCGTAAACTGAACTTTAGATTAAATTACTAACAACAACAGTAATCACCATAAACGTTTTCACTGTTATTAACCATATTTCTTCATAGTTGCACCAACCTATTGCACAAATAACGGCTGAATTCCTACGATTATAACAATGAAGAATTAGAACACAGAGGGACGCGTTTTAAGTAGTACAAATCGACTTTGAACCCTCGTGTTCTTATTATCGAAATTACTCTACCGTGATCATTCTTTTCGAATTATTCTTCGTGAGAAGATCGGTATCAGAATTGCTGTGCATTAAAGAAATCATGGATAATCAATCAACAAATAGTTTGTCTTTGCATAAAGAAGCAATAGTAACAAAGGAGGCCCTGCAAATTATAATTATCCTTTCAGGCATTAATACTGAGGTCGTATCCTGATTTCCACGCATGAATGAAGTTTCTTTTTTCATATAAACCTATCCTTTCTCTTACTATTATTTACTTTTCACCTGAATGAAGAAGTTACGTCGACCATAGAAAAGGTCGTAATCAAGGCTCATTCGATCTTCGATCGTTTCCTTATGTCGGATAAAATGGTCACAGTCAATGCCTATATTTTCTGGACTGAATCATGGCCCCTTAAAGTAAATTAACCGTTCGAATTCAAGGCTAAATCGGATTACGCATCGAAAGTCGATTTTTAAGAAACATACGTTATGGTCCAAGTTTCTGTTTAAGATTTTAGATGAAATTTTTATTTCTTAACAGATTATATGGTATCCAATTTATAAGCACTTTTTCCCTGGTATTACGTATGTGACATGATTTATAGCATGTCTATAACCTGAGTTATGAGTGAGGATTAAGAACTACACGAAGGGGAAATATTTCTCGAAAGAATTTCTTTTTAAGACGCAATGCAATTTAAAACTATAGAATACAGTATTAACGTAGAATTCAATAAAGAAATGATAAGGAATAAAAAAGAAATTGGTTAAATTAGTATACATACCAATTATTAAAAATATATAAATATTTGTAGAATCGATAAGGAAATTAATTAATAATTAATAATCACAGAAGAACGCTTGTAATAATCCAAATCCCTAGAGACCGAAACGCGACATCTATATCAACGCTATATTGTATTTATTATAACTGAGTCGACACAACATATACGTCAGTAGCAAGGAATGTGTTAAAAAATTTACAAAAGATACAATGCGATACGAAAGGATAACCCTATAATTTTTGTTATAACAATTTAGTATATCATTGGTGAATCTCCAATATATCAAGGCAAACCTGACGTTAAGTGACGTAAGTGATTACTTACAGTCGATTTCATAAGGTATATATAGCCACACGAAATAAAAAAATTATGTAATATTTTTTTCACTTTTTATTTTCATCCTTGTTTCTTTCTTCGATGTGTATAATCGTAAATTTATCATTAGATTTATTTCCTTCTTTCATCATCTTCTATTCGTCTTATTTGAATGAACGCTAACAATTTGATACTTTGGCATTTAGGATACATTAAAAATCTTGGATTCTTAGCTCGGATTTCGTTTCGTTATTTTAAGATACTGCGTTCCGGATACAGAGGCGACAACCTCGAAGTCGTCATCTCATTACGATTTCACAAATGCAAAACACCATAAATTCACAGTTTTTTCTTGATATATGTGTTTTTCATATACTAACGATCAGTCAATTTTTTTCATTGCAGAGTAGGTCATTTTAGGATAAGAGGAAGATTGTTAACCTTAAGTATGGACAAATATATGGGAGTCAAAATTATTTTCTTGTAAGATCAATGATAAATAATACAGATATATGTATATGTTATGTTATACATATATATATTTTTTTTATTTATTTATTATATATATATATAATAAAGATAAATGTATATATTTTGAAGCATGTTTTATAAGGAAGTAAATTGTTACCGATGAATGTTATATGTTGATGTTAAAGTCACACTTATAACTCATTGCGGTTTGCTCGCAGCAAAGTAAAAGTGTGGACGATCTGAAACATCGTGAATGACCTCTGCACCTGCACATACGGATCACCGCAGATGCATTCCCTCTTAATCGCGCGGATGTTGCCCAATTAAACAGAAATACGCATAGAAACAGGAGTTCAGCAACATGTTGCTTGTAAACTTCTTCCATGCTGAATTATTTCCAAGTCTTCCATTATTATAATTAAACCTGTATTTATTAGCTGCAATATTTTTTGCTATTACTAGGCGAGATTCTTTGATAAAGGTAGCTAAATAATGTTTAACATCTTTTAGAAGAATTTTATAAATTCGTTGATGTATAGTCGGCAATATAAAGGTTTTTAGATAGGACTAGAAACACCATGTAGGAAATAATGTTTAATTAAACGTGGGCAACGATATTTCGACAACTTTGAAGATGTTCGATAAGCTAATAAAATATTCGTATTATACAATTCGTCCCTAACGATTTGTGAGTCTTGGAAATTAGGAAATCCAACGAATTAGGCACTTGGACAACGTTCAAATCATAAAAAAATCGAATAGCAGTAGTTTTTAGGTTGATATATATTTTTTGCTTCCCTTGCTAAATAAAAAGTAATATATATGATAAAATATATAATAAAACTAATTAATGTAACCCAATAAGGAGTTTTATCCATTTATGGGAAATTAAAAATGTAATATGCAAAAATAAAATATTTAAAGTTACTTGTTATAATATTTAATAGATAAAAGAATCTCTATTAAAAATCCTACTCTTTTAATTGTGTTCATAAATATATGAACTTGCATGAACATCCGTAGTCTTACTATAATTAAATCTATATTAAAGCGAAAACAAAGTTGCATAATAAATGAATTGATGTAGAAGATATTATAAGTATACAATCAACATCGTCAACAGTACTTCCAGTGCCCAATCGAGAGACTACAAGTCCTGTCGATTACTGCGCTTAGATACTCGATCAACATATTAGATGATATGCCCAATGATATACCAACATATTGATATGAATTCAATACACTAAATATGTTCATTGACTAGTAGTCAGTCATTATACTATATGGAGCAATGGCCCCCCTAGCGCCAAATTCAACAGTCAGGGAATCTATAGGACTGGCTCGAACGAGAGGACACGGGAGAGGGTGCAACAGAAAGATAATTCACTGAGGTTCCTGGAGCACCCCTGTCATACGCGTAAGATGGCCAACGTGGAGTTTTAGTCGGTAAGAGTCCGACACTATTCTGCTGCTGCCGTTATTAGCAGCAGCGGAGTGTCCATGAGGATTTCTCCACGTGCAAAAAAGAAAGTCATTATACTATGTATTTTATCAACCCTTGCTGGACCACCGAGTAGTTCCCACAAACACCATCGACTCTACGACGTATCGATTCTATCTCGTTTCACGGCAATCCCAGCAGTGACTGTTGTTGACAATTAGGTGCTGATCACTTGGCGAAAGTGCTAAAGCTTGGGGTTATTTTGTGCACAATTCTTTACCTAAGCTTGTCACTTTTTCAGACATAACGGGTTCCTTCATTTATTAATCGTATCACTATTTTAGTTTCATTTTCATTTGATTTTGGACAAAATTTCAGAAATATACATATTTGTGCAATTTTATGAAATTTAGGATTTATTCCAGATTTTTCTGAAAACTCCATTTTACGCTGTTAGTAACTTCGGTAACATTTTGCTTAATTTATATAGTATCAAGCAAAAATTGTTTGTATGAATATTTACGTTTTTTTAGTAAATTTTTAGTAGAAGATATTTACGTTTATTAGTAAAACCTCGAATAAAATTTATAACTAAAGACACCGAATATTCTTATATCTTTTACTCCGAGTATAAATATTTTTAATCACTGTTCTATTAATGATTTTTTACTGTATTCATCTAGTACCCTTCACTTTCTTTTTCTGCGAACTTTCCTTGAATCACAAATATTTATATTCAAAATACCTGGAGGACTTGATGTATAAAATATAGCTCTAAAAAAGTCATGAAAATTATGTAGGTCCGACCATTCACCTGACGTTAGAAGGCCATGCATATGTACCTTGAGACTAAAAATGCTTTTAAGCCGTAACAATTAACTCTTCTTCGTCTATCACTGATCTTCCAAATAAAATAGTACGTCAGACCCTAATGACTTTAACGTTGGGTACGTTCACCTACGAAATTACAACCTGTGCGACAATATCGTTCCGAAACTTCTTTACATTGTATGAATTAATTGCAACAAAGCTATCCGTGAATAATATTAAACGCACTTTCTAACTTCTCTACTAAAATTAAGGTATACTTTCCTAATATTACTATTCGAAGTTCTTCAAACGAGTATCTTAACGTTTCGTAATATCGAACAGAACGTCGGAATTCATACATATGAATATCGCATTAGTATCTAATTTCCAAGACAAAGATACCGACTAAACTTCGTGGAATTTTATTTTGATGTTTTCAAAATATTCGGCCATCTCAAATTACATTGGTTTATTCTCCGATATCAGGTAGAATGTGACAGACACAAAAAGTGTCATATTTTTCACTTTTTGTGTCTGTCACATTCTCTGCTGCATTTTCGTGATTCATGATCAGTCGCCAGTTCATGATTCAATATTATGAAACTATGAAATCGCTACTTTACGCTTAATGTCCTTCATCATGCAATAAATTTTAAGTTTAAGTATTTGCTCAATTTAGACGCTATGATGCATTTATTTATATTTCCTCCTTTTTCTTTTGTAACTGTAACCTTCTTTTTTTCAAGGAATTCGTTTTCATTTTAGTAATGTATTTTATGATTAAAAGTTGATTTTTAGAGTTTCACGAAATGCACTGTAATATTTATTACAAATATATATATATGTATGTATGTATTCTTATTGTTATATAAGTTTCGTCTTCCTTCTTCTTGTCTACTTGCAAAAGTGATCGTAAGCAAACGTAATGATACTGATATGTAAAAAAATTATATTAAATGATACTTTCATGAAATGATCGAACAAGTAGATTTACAATTTTATTATTATTATTCGTAAAGAACTGTGTAACAGAAAAGGTTTATGTAAGGCTCTACGATAATATATTTCAGACACGATAATCTCACTGAAATCTACGTTTTATTTGCTGATTTGCACAATATCTTTAACGACGATGAAAGTATAAAATTTAATCAAATACAGTTCAAGTCGCTTACTTGACAAACATCTTCGTCATTGCTTTAGCAGTAACTAGAATTTCGAGAATATCATTTAATAGAAAATAAATGCAGTTTGCAGTAAAGCTTGTTGTATAAAAGAAGATTTCGATTATAAAATTGGCAGATGTACGAGGATAGATCGGTTTTAAAATATTTCTTCCTTGGGTATCGTGGTATCCAAACAGTCGTCTTTTCGATTAATGATAGCCATAGTGACCAAATCCGTGACCATAACCATAATAGGGGTAGCCTAAGGGGAAAAGCAGATTAGGATGACAGGATAACGTCGATGAATGTTTTGTTCATTTTATGATATATAATTCTGCTTGTGAATGTGCAACGTCGATGAATATTTTGTCCATTTTACAATAATTGTTAGAAAGGATCTCAAGCAATAATCAAATAAAAATTTAACAAAATTTACTTTATGGTATAGTTTGAAATATAAAATCTCACATGATATAACATTTAATGGAATGTCAATTAAAGCTTACAAAAAATTCATTGACGCTGAAAGCACTTCTTTCGCGTTCTAAATTTTCTCATGCATTCTGTACTCTTACCATAATGTCCGAATCCGTGTCCATATCCGTAGAACGGATATCTGTAGCTATAAATGTAAGGATAATATCCGCCGTAGTATCCACCTAAGTATCCTGGTTTCGCAGCGACGATGCCAATAATAACAGCCAGCAGCAGGACTGTGTACTAGAAAGAAACATCATCCTCAAAATGTGCATAAATATACATCCATAATAAATGTCACAAATCTCATATATTGTTCAATTCCACGAAACTATATTTCTAAAAAATTCGTTTGTACACTAATATATTCCTTTACACTTGTTTACCCGTGTATCTTTTTCCCCATGTAATACCTCCTTTTAAATCTACGATGTTCTCCAGAAATAACTTCTTAAAAAATTCTCAGTACGAAAAACGAGTCATATAACCTGAAGATGTATAAATTATTTACGTCTCGTCGCATTATGAAGGGACAAAAGGAATACTCCAAACAAAATTTGAATAAAAATTTTTCTCATCGAAATAGAATATAGAAAACCATCCATACTTATAGTATTCAGTGATTGCATATTATTTCCAAAATAAATAAGAAATAAAATATTTAAGCGTAAATTGTCAATTCAATAACGAGTGAAAATTAATTTTTTTATCCCCTATATGATGTATTCACGTGGATAACGCTATTCATAAATCAATTTGATCAATATTTTCCAAAATTTCATATTTTTTGTAGTAGAATGCATATTAGTGTGTGATTTTTCAAAAATTAAATTATCTTTAATGGAATTGATCAATTTATTTCATTGTTGGGCATAATGATTTCTTTACTCACAAGTTTCAAGCAAGCCATTCTCTGTCAGCTGACACACCTGTTAACTCCTCGAGGAATTGCACTAATTTTTCCGATCTGTCAGTAGTGTACCACTGTCCGTTCAACGTTGGTCTCCGTTTCTTTTATAACAAAGGCGAGTTCCGCCACGGCCCCCATCAGCAATTTTCCCAGCCTTCGTATTGGCTTCCCTCTGTTAACACTAATAGCAAAGACTGGTATTGTTACTCTGGGATTATGTGAATGCAACACGTCATTATGAAAGAGAGACGATGCAACAACGGTGTTTCGGGGTGGACAACCGTGTGCACGCCCTGTGAACAGTGCCTTGACATCCAAATTTGCCGAGGAATCTACGCTTTTCGTCTGAGAAACCTTCTATTAAATTTCCCAATGCCTCTTATGTACCTGGAAAAAAGAATGCGTTACTCAGAAGAACGTTGTCGTGATATTTGCATTTTAAATTCCGTGGACCCGCTAAATTAGTTGGTCCTCCGCGACAAGAATGGGTTTACTTATTTTTCGAGACCTGAACTGGAGAATCGATTAGGAAAATTGGATTTCTTTTTGGAAATCTTATGCACTTGCAAAGCAAGAATATAACGTGATTGGAAGCGAATCATGTATTTCGAATTGACATATGACAACTGAAATTACCGTGTTCGTGTCGATCTCAATTTTAATAGTAAGAATTTCTATTCTCCTTGTCATTCTTGTGGTGAATTACACGGTCTACTGTGTCACTTTGTAATCAACGTAGTTCCTAAAATAACTTTAACACTAGAATTCTACTTATCTGACTAATATATGCTAATGAAGCTGAGAATAAAACTAAGGATAAAGCGTAGAAATTAAAACTTGGAATAAAACTTCTAAAGTATAAAATCGAGGGAATCAACGTAGAAAGTATGCGAGGAAATACACAATGCATAGGAAATTATTATGCATAGCTTTATCCATATTGTGTCTTAAAAATCTTAAATCTTAAATCTTAGAAAGCTTAAAAATCATTTAGTTTCCCATAAGAGCTGCAAATTCATAAAATTACTATGAAAAATTATCAGCTGGTAATTCTAACGCTCAGAAGATAAATAGTCAGAATTGTGTCAGTATATGAATCAATAATTAATATTTACCTAATCATCTTCTAATAATAGATAGTAGAAGTTATTGAACAAAAAAAGATTTTCAACTAGTCATTTCTACGCTGTTGGATAATTTAATTATTACTCGAATAAGGGCAGTGTGTGCACGAATGCACGATGCGACGAAAGGAGATGCAATCGTGGGTATCGTGACCGAGACAGAAAGAAGAAAAGTTATGGGTTGTGTAACAGGAGCGTGGAAGAGGGGAACACGTTACAAAATGGTGAAATTACACGGTATGGGTCGCGGGACGAAATCGAGAAAAAAAGAATGATCGTTGCGACACACATGGAACCGAGGATGCGTCTGTCATTAATTGCAGTTAATGTGCGATACTTGTAAGCCTCATTGAGCGTAACGTTGCCCAACTGGATCTTCGTTGAATCAAAGATATTCTGGTGCTCGCACGAATGTATATGAATTTTTCTCGTTCCTTTCTTTCCTTCCATTTTTTATTTTAAATTATTCAGCGAATCCTTTCGATGAACTGGACGAATCGGTAAAGTATATAATATAATCGAAAGTATATTACACCGCATTGAAATTCATCGATGACTCGAGGAAATACGCAGCACATCTTCTATAACATAAACGCGTAATTTATATATGCAATGAATAATCATTTCGCTTCCCTGGAAAAGAATTGCGTGACTTCATGATTCGTAAATACCTGCAGCATTTCTTTATGTCGAATGTTTCGTTTATCGCGTGCAATTATTGCATATGCATCAGACATATCACGTATTCCGATAGTGTTTTGCTGCTTGATTTATCGATCCATTTAATTATATAACTTTATGCACAAATTGTAACCAACAGGTTTGGTTTGGTTAAGCATTTGCAGTCGTGATTCGTAATCTTCACAATTGATCAAGTAGAAACCTGCTCGAATGACCAACATGCATACATATATATGTACGTAAAATCAGTTTCGTTATTGAGTGATATTAAACTATTGCTAGCGATATTGTTGCTAATTTGCATGATACATAATCACGCCTCGCCTTAATCATCGCGTCAAAAACATTCAGAATCTAATTCCATCAGTTACGTGATCCTTTTTTCTTGTTTTCACGATACATACTTCCCCAGAATCTATGATCGGCAATATCGTGAACGATGAAGGATTTTCCGCGTATTACGTATCACGATTTGTTCACCTTGAGGGGAAAACAATATATCAATTTTATTGCGTTGTTACCGTTCTGGAACCAAATGATCCATTGGAGGACAATCAGGACTCGATTGATTTTTCTGAACGGATAATTGTCATTTTATCTCTTACCTTTGATCACTGGATTAAGGGTGCTTACACAAATTTTTATGGATACAATTAATAGAAATTTTCAATTTAAATAAAGATTTGCTTCACCCATTAAATATTATAAATTTGATATTTTATATATTTTTCTACATCATATTTCATTCTCTACGTTTTGACATCTATACATTTCTCATATGTATTATAAATGTCGAGTTCTTAATTGCATCGTGTCATCTTTAATGATTGATTGATAGGTCACATTTGCGTATACAAGAGATCTTTGCGAAGGTCACGAAAATTATTAGACCGTAATAGTTGGCATGCGTGATGGGCACGGCGTGTAATTGCAGGATAAGGCCAACTAGAGCTATGGGAACTTTTTTGTATATCATAAGTATGGGAACGTTTCGTTGAGCAATGCCAAGTTACGGCACGTGTCGTCGGATTAGTCGTCAGATAAATTGTCAATTAAGTCGCCGGGACACCTTGTTGGACCTCAATTAAATTTTTCCAACGTCGGAGGCGACCTGAGAACAGGTTGTAATTATAATCACATTGAAAATTTTCCGCTGCGGTTTCCAATAGAATTCGATGATTCGATGAATGTAAAGAGACTATTTTAATGAATCGCTTAGTAAGTATTTGTTGCAATCATCTAAGACAAAGGATAATATATCTTTAATCATAGAAGGAGTAATCGAATAATGCTTTCGCTATTGCACACCGAAATTCCATTTTTCCTGTTTATCCTGTTTATTTCATCCTGTTTATTCTCCTCGTTTTCCTTCGCAGAAGTAATAAAATATTTTTATCATAAAATAGACTCACAAAAATTAACCCAAATAATAAAATTGATATAATAAAACTGACTCAACAAACTCATTATGAAACTCATAGTGAATTTTGATTGCAGTGATGAAAACAAAAATAAAATACATAGTTGCGACAATGCACTGGTGAGATTGAAACAATTTAGGGAGTGCATCGTACGTGTCAGCAATGCGAAAATAATAAGGAAATTACCAAGAAAAGAAAAAATGTCCACAATACTTTAATTAATGATCGATACATACAAATGTTTCTTACATTAAATACATAAATACTAACATATTATAATAATTAGATTGTGAATTTTTATGTACTTTTTGGTGAAATTCAGAATGTATATAATATACAGATATATATAAAACATGTAAAATAAAATACTCGTCATAATTCTTAAAACAAATCTATATTTAAATTTTATTTCTTTAACTGTACCCATAAAAATATATACTTTGTATAAAAATCCACAATTTAGTGATAATTATAAATTATATCAAGATAATTGATTCAACGACCGATCACTCGCTATTTTATTTCTTTCTTTGGTCACAAGTCCAAACGAAGCACGCTTCTTATATCCATTCGAAGTAGGAGATCGAACCTCTTCCGACTTGCTTTCAGATAACATTTCAGCTTCGGTATTCGGGGCTGGGCCGGTTTTATGATTTTCATCAGTAGCCTTCTCCGTTTGTTCAGGTTTCTCAGTTACTGCAGGTCGTTTATAATAAGGATAATATCCACCGAAAGGATAAGAATGAACCAGTGGATAACTACTTGGATAGAAATTCAAATAAGGTACAGGTTTGATTCCTGGAAACAGATAATTGTGGAAACCAAAACGATAAGGTAACCCATGAAACGGTGCCAAAGGATAGGAGTGAAAATTAAAACCACTATAGTGGGGTCCATACGGTGGGAAACCATAAGGATATCCACCATACGGAGGATAATATCCAGTAGAATTGACATCACCTTGTACATTTTCTGGTGATGTTATTTGTCCAGAATGTCCTTGATTCTCAGGTGGATTTTGTGGTTCCACCGGTCTTCTTTGTCCATTAAAGTCGGGATAATATGGTTGATTGTAAGGAACATAAGGACCAAACTTTGAACCATGAAAATAAAACGGATTATAAGGATCATAAGGACTATGTGTCCCATTACCACCACCTTGTTCCACGTTTCCCCGATAAAAAGACTCGTTAAAAGGACCAGGGTAAAATCCAGGAAATCCATGATAAAAACCATCGTAATAAGGTTGCTTATGATGAAAACGAGGACTGTAATCGTATCCCCCTATAGCGGTCTGGCCTTGGTTCTGGTCATTGATCAGTCTAGGCGGGTTACTTTCAACCTGTCCACTACTTGGATTCACAGGTTGATTCTCACCTTCGATGGGCCTATGGCGAGAATAGAATCCTGGATGTTGATGAAATGGATAATAAGGAGCAGTAAAGGGACTATGGTAATTTAAATTAAACGGCCTACGAGTTATTCGAGCGATCTGAGTATTCTCGTTTTCATCGTTTGGGTTAAGCCCTTCGGTTGTTGAAGATTCCTGAGAACTAACAGGTGTATGAGACGATAGATGATGATAATTCGGCTGAAGGTCAAACTGAGCATAGTGATTTGCGTTAGATAATTGATGTATAGGTTCAGATTTGTATCTGAATCCTGAAGATTGATGGTACTGATTAGAATAATGCAGAGGAGCTGTCTTAATATTTACGTCGATGGAATTATCTTTCGTACCACCATTGACATTCCCAGGTGTTTCTACGTTCAGTTGGTTGTAAGAAATTCGCGCATCGCGATTCGACGCGAATTCGTATGGTTTGTACGCTTCTGAATTGTAATATTTCGAGTATTGGGGTGTGTTCGTTAAGAAAGTGTTCTGCAATGTTTGTTTTCCTTCGTTTGAAGAAGATTCACGAGTATATCGCGGATAACGATTGAAAGAAGTATTTGATGAAATTTCGGAACTCTCTGGCTGAGTACGGCCAATGTCTGAGGAGAATTGTGTTTCCTGGATTCTTTTCAGAAGGTTACTCGATGATTGGTTCGATGGTGGATCCTGGTAATCGTTTAGCAAGGTCGTTGATAGGACCGACGCGATGTTCCTGGCGAAAGACGTCAGCACCTCGGTACCTATTTCGCAACAAAACGATTTAGATGTTATTGGTTCGATATAGTTTCAAAGAATTTCAGAATGTAAGTAATAAACTTATTTTTTATGTTGATTTGACGGGATCTTTTAGCTCTTTTCTAGTTTTTTTTTTTTTTATTAATTCGAAATCTTCTGTATAAATACAATCACTTCACATTATTATGTATCTCAACCTTTGCCATTTACATTTTTACATATTTATCGCGTGGATCTTAGGCTTTGAAAAGACAACTAGTATCTCTGTTAGTGGTTTCGTTAATTTGATATTCAAGCCTGTTACAACACGCTCGAGACAAATTACAAGAAAGCAAATGTTCGGGTCAATACAGTACGTTGATGTCACAGCATACGGATGTAAGGATAAACGTCACGATAGTAGATGTGGAAGGCTGAAGCTGGAAGTATAGCCAGAGGCAAACATACACCGTTCAATACAAACATGGTTTAGTGTAGCTAGAAAAAGTCCCAAAGTCTAAACCAAGCGCAATAAGGAAATCGTGAGTGTGATGAATAGTCGAAAGTAAGGAAGAAAAAATTTGCCCGCGGCAAAATCCGTGTTCTACACGTGTACTACACAATTTACTAGCAAAGAATTTTTTAGCATAATTGTGCCCATGAGGACTAGAAGCATGCAAATTGAATTAAAACAGGAATTAAATAGACAGATACTTATTTTTGAAAAAGTTACTGTACAATAATATTTAAAAAATTTACTTCTGCGTCAAATAGCGTATTTGCAAATAGAAAGTCTGTCTAAATTATTCTGTTTGGATTATTATTATTATTAAATTAATTATTACAATCGTCATCAACTAAAAGTATTCGAAATGCCACAGAAATTCTAAACAAACAGAAACCAGAGATTTTCACAATTAAAGATAACAATTCATGTACTATATTATTTAACATATAAATTGGAAATCATAAATTAGTTGTCACGATTCAAAGATATAAAAGAAATGACTCGTCTGTCACGAGAGGCATCAATGCAGGACGAAGATTGTCATTTATCGTCATAGTTGCGAAAGTGCTCTTTTTAACCTGTCAACGGGGATCCTATTAGTGTTCGCGAACTCACGTGGATAATGCAACGTGCGTGCATCGTTCATGAAGACCAACTGGCATGCATCATATTGGATGTCAATTACACTTTCTCCGTTCGAATACTTCTGCCATCGTTTACTTCATACAAGATTGGCCAATTTCGTATATTTACATATACTTACAAAGATTAAAATATGTTTAATTTGTCTTTTTGAATTTCTCCATTGACCATAATAAGTCATGATAGAATGAATTACGCGATTTATTAAAGCAGCTTTGCATTTTTCCTCAGCAGTAAACAGAGTAATTTAAACAAGTAATTTAATGATTCGTAAACGTCAAGTGTATTTTATAGCGAACAATTTCAGATATCGGCGCATTTAATAATCAAATAATTCCAATTTTCGACGATTCTAAATATCAGCGCACTTAATAAAATAAAACTGATCTCATTCGTCTCGTAGAATTTTCCTTTCTAAAAATAATCGTCATTGTTCTAAAAGCAGTTCAAGGGTGTGCATAGTGATGTTTAAAAGCGTTTCCCAGAACGGAATAATAATCGACTTACTGAGTCCGCTTTTTGCCGCGTTCACGTTGTCCCGAAGAATCCATAGACTAACGATCACCGCCGTTATCTGCAATGAAAATTAAAGTAAAAATAGTCAATGGGAAGAGTGAAGGCTTTTTTTCTCTTTCTAAATGAGGAAAATCTAAGCTTGCCTTTGAACTACGTAACACGGAGCGAGTAATGAGAGGCTCGCGATACCGTGCCCGGCAATTTTCTGTAATACGATGTTTTATTTTTCATTATGCAATGGGAGAAGCTACATGCTCAAGCCCGAAGATCAACGCACTGTTTCACACATGACACACTTGGTTTGCATGTGGTATGGCCGATTGTGAAAATTTTGCGAGCAGGCAATCGCGGAGACGGAACAACGTCTCTGAGTTTCGAAATGTTTTGATCCAAGCACTTTTGTTTCAGTTTTCTCCGGATTTAATCTTTTTACACGATTGTAATATTGGCTTTCGATTTAGAATTTTAGAATTTTAGAATTAAGCTCTGATTTAGTGTTTTAGACGATTATAATTAAATTGATTAAATTTTTCAATCTTCTGAGATTTGAGTGTGAGTAGAAATGTTGAATTAAGTTTGAAATAACTTATGACTTTTTAGTAAATTACGATGTTCGTTATAAACTAATTTTAAATTCAATTTTGATAAATATTTGTAAGCATAACTTTTCCATTCTTTGTTTCATTGACTCGCGTCGCTATTTATGAGCAACTATCAAAGTATGACAGGTATTCGTGTTTGTTTACAAGATATAGCACTCATGCAATAGAAAGTCATCAATATTTCTCATTTAGTTTTCATAGAACCTGTTATCTACGAGATTGTGACCTATGGCGAACCAATTGATCGTAGCAAACTTGTTGCTTCCTGAAATATCTAGAATTCCAAGAATAAAACTGAGTGAACACGATCGAAAAAATAATCGACCACGGTTATATAACATTAAAATTGCATTGTGAAAGGTGCTACACGCATGAAAGGAACCGAAGAAAATAGATTGCAATTATTGTATCACTCGTCGCAATCCGCATAAGGAAATAATTGTGTGAATTGTTACTTATTATTCGCGACTTTTCATATGATCGTAATTATGGACTTATACAACTGCACATCAGCTTACGAATGCATAGATACTCATTTACAGAAATCAATAGGTACTTTCTAAGTACTAAAAATTCTTTCTTTCTCTTTCAAATCAATCTCCAGTAACAAACAGTATCTACCAGAAGCTAAATTCTGATTTGATACTATCTGGATAGCAACAAATGTGCATGTGTAAGTATTATATTATATTGATAACTGGTAAGTGTAGATATATTATCACCAGTGATCGGTTAATCGATTATCGAATGATCTTTACAGCGAAAAGTTACACGAAACCAAGTACATAAATCTGTTCGGCACGTATCAATCGGCAATAAGTAAATCACGTAGAAAGCAAATAAGGAGTCGTATTCTCGTTTCATTCATGGTTTATTCATTCACGAAGTTAATTTCTACAAGCAGCGTACACCGCGATCGCAATAAAATACACGTGGTCACTCACGATTTATACGTGCCGTAATCCCTATGAATGGTCACTATCGCGATCTAAAGTTGTACCCAAAGAACACCCACGTTTCATCTATTTTCTAACGAAGCTGACATATAAGTTTCCATTGAACAATAGCAACCGATCAATGAACGATCCAACTGTCGTTCGACACGAACGACAAAAGAATTTTTCAACAGCCGATATGAATCTGCGTCCGTTAATTAAACACACACATTTGTTTTCTTAATTAAACGTCTGGGAAACATAATACAATAAAACACCTTGTTGACAATCAATGTTTTCTTTTTCCTTCTTTCCATCAGTGATGAAGATTTTATGGAATTTATTGCTTTAGATATATATTCGTTTACAGTTAATTGCATTGACTCCAAGTGGAACGCGTTCTCAGAACATGATGCACATGTATACTGTCTCATATTGTTCTGGTCGGATCGTAATTAGCACGATTATGCAACGTCTAATCCTTTCTTCTCGCAAGGACGTGCACTTGCGAATATATTAGTGCGAATCTAACAGGCGACGTTTGCAGAATGATTCATTAAAATTTATCTGACACGTGTAAATCTGGTACAGCATTTATGCACTACACTGTTTGCAAATAGCAATAAATTTGCATGGCTACGCAACGATTACGATTTTGTTGCGACGATTAGAATCAGCGGCGACAATTTACATTTTACGGTTACATACACTGAGATCTGTGAATTTTGCGTACCCAAACTTCTTTTACGCAATTTAATCGAGAAGTTTCACCGACTTGTTTCAAATTTATTATACTTTATCATATTCTGTAACTTATATACGATACATCGTGCGGCGATTAATTTTTAATCCTTATTAATGATTTATGATGTTCGTTTAAGCAAAGTACCGGTACGATATTTCTTTATATTAAATACATATGATAAGACAATCTGACAAGTTTAATAAACGATAAAGGTAGCGGTATTATGTAAGAAACAATTGGTCGGTGTACATCGTTAGAGGCAAACGAAACGAAAATGTATTTTCTCGATTGACGGTTCAAGAAAGTAGCCGCGTTACCGCATGGTGCATCGATGTAGGACAAATATCATCTTCACAGTTACGAAACAGTTGGTTTTTTTTCTCTCTGTCAACGAGGATCGTATTAGCGTTCATATAGGTACTCACGTGTAGAGGGTAATGCATCGTGCGTGCAGCTCGTGACGACTAACAGGCATACACCGTACCCGATGTCATTTATACTTTCTCTCCATAAACGCTTCTGCCCTAATTCATTTGATATAAGTCCAACCAATTTTGAATATTTCATGCGTAAACGAAATTACGTGTAGTTTCTTTACTCGAATTTCTAATAACTAATGCAATCGACAAATGGTCGATCAAATTTGTATATTTCATACGGGAATATCATTATCGAATCTATATAATTGATACACACAGAAATGGTATCAATTGATCGTTTGACTTATTCTTAGAGTTGTAATTTATTATTTAGATTGGGTAATAATATAGTTTATTGTATAATCAGGAAGGAACTAATTTAAAGTAATATTTCGGAATAAAATTACAGTATACGCTACGGAAACTCTGATTCACAAGATGGAAAGTTGTCGATCACATCCGAATTATATACTTGTCATATCACCATCGACCTTTTTCGTTTGCTACATAGTGATTGAGAGAACATAATTAAAGGGATACTTACCTTACGTGTACTTTTAAGAAACAAGTTGCTAAAGAAGAATAAAAGTATTCTAAACTATTTCTCATATCTTTAATGACACTACCTAAAAAAGTTTCATTTAACTATGATTTTTAAATACACATACATACGATCATACGTGACAATAAATATAATGAAGTTTTTGGGATGTATAATGAAAGTGTCAAAGCTTTTGTACTTTTTATTGGAAATTTTTTATAACTAATGAAACTCAGTATCCTATGTGACTGATCGTGCCAACAACGCCAGGGGCAACGACACCACGAGCATTGTAAACTTGCACAGGTTGCGGATGCACGCCTACCAGTCTCGTTGCCCTAAAATTTGGATTGACAACTACCGGTTGTACATTTCCGAATCCATTCAATTGCCGAGCTTGAATGGAATTAAATTGTTGTCTCATGAATCCTGGATACTTTGCCAGCATTCCAGTTACGCTTCCGTAGGGAATGCCTCCTAGAATAAAATAATAATAATTAGTAAATAATGAAAAATAACAATTCGTAAGTAAACATCGTAGTTCTAATAAGTGAATCGAATTAATATTGGATAAAAAGTTTAATTAATATGGTAATATTAATTATACTTTGTCGTATAATTTTTTAATAAGTTAAACAATATTTTTATCCTTGAAGTAGCAATTATACTAACTAACTTTATATTTAATTTAGTTTCATTTTTATATTGATTTAAATCTTATACGTTCCGAGCGATATAACATGAAGCAGTCGATATCGCCTACGCAGGTGTTGAAATTTCCACTCGGCGCATTGAAATCTCTACGATTTCTAAATCACACGCAATAAAAATGTATAATCAGGTCCAATATTTTTATATTCTGTTTTTATAACTTTGCTTAATATGATGGAATTTGTGATCTTCTACCCTGATTCTCAGAAGACAAACTGTTTATAATGAAAGTGAAAGGAATTCCAGCGAAATGTTCTCGAAACGCAGTGTCGTCCTCTGTCGTGATTCAATCGAATGTGAAAACATGTTTGATTACTTTTATCAAATTTGAAGTTAGTTATAACGATAATGCACACATAGAAATAGCAAAATTACAAATTACTCGCAGAGAAACGAAAGTTAAGGAAGTTTCTTGAGATTATGTAACGTAAAAGGAAAGTAAGTAGACTGACTTACCATACGCCAATCCGTTCACCATCTCTACGATTCCTGCGCTGTCCGGTGCAACTGTCGATAAGTTCAGCAAACCAACCATAGTTAACAGTAGAATGGTCTGTAAACAATTAATTATTGCCATTTTATAAGCAGACGCTAAAATGAAATGGGAAAATCCTAGTTGCTTCTACTGGCTAAATCAATGTAATTTTTGAAGCTGAACGTACTTTATCGCTCTTTTATATGTGCATTCAATCAGATACTGAAGACAAAGAAATTATCTTCCCATATTATTAAAACAATATTCAGTTCGTCGATGTAACAGAATTTAGTCAGGTATATCAGATTCTCAATTAAGAAATTATTAACAAGGTAAGCCTATTATCCTCGAATTTAATTTCGCGATAGCAAACTTAGGTAATGGCAGTAAACGACAGTTATCGATAGAAAGTATGATATTATTTGCATGTTAGTTTTTACCTGGTGATATAAATTAATTATACCGTAAAAAGCAAAGTGTCTTATCGTTACTCGAATATAGAAATCTTGCAAAACGTTAAACAAACATGTTTGAAGTATTAACTGTTAGATGTTAAACGTTCTCGCTTTCTCCTGTCATTTTATTTTTGTTAAAAAAAGAGAAAGAAGGAAAAGAAGCACAAACATATATATGCAGCTAAAATACACAGTTTCATTTGGATGCATCGTTTAAGTTTACTTTTATTTCAGCACACGTAGTCGTGTTTTCTGTTTGTCGAATCGTAAAACAAGAACGAAACTCGAGTACAAACTTGAAGATTGAATTATAGGCTCGGCGTAAGGTTACTGTTAGCCAATCCAAGGCCGGGATTTCATTTCACTAATTTCGTTATTAGAGAACACTGTAAACGAGAGAATTCGCGTATAGCAATAATTATATTTCAACTATTAAAATCTAACAAATAATAGAAAGCAAATATAAATTACACAATCACGAAATTTGGTTTAAATAATTATTTCGTCTAAATTCATTTCAAAACGGTTCGATTTGCAAAGTTCATTAAACATGTTTTTAACACTAGCATTACTGTGAAACATATGGACCTTGGAGAACACAATCACCTCTCTTACGTTAGTCACGCGAGTCGTGTTGCCTGTGACTATTTTCTCTTTTTCGTTCTAATTCGAACGCTTACAAAACCCGATTCAATTATCGCGTGAGGAACACCGATTTGACACTATCAAAGCATATGTTTACCGAAATGTTTTATCGCTTCCTTTTCTTTTCATTAATTTAATACTTCGTAAATGATTAGTATACACGAACGTATCTAAGGGTTATTAGAAATTAAATTGTAACATTTAATATTTGAAATTTGGAAGAAAAACAAAAATTTTAATGAACAATCATTGCGTTTAGATAATATTTATTATTTTGAATTTTTTATATTGTTTAACTCTTTTCTGTCAAAAACACTATTATAATAACACTTTGTCGCACTTCACTAAAGAAATTGATATTTATATATCCTCATATATGTATAAAAATCGTCATTTAGAAATAAATGTAATAACTATACTGTTAAGGAACACCACTCATTTAAGATCCCATTTTTAGATGATTACGAAGTGCTTTCTTATTTATTCTCATGCAAAACGAGCACAAGTGCGACGACGTACCTTCAAAGGAATCATATTGACCTTTTGGTAGTCACTTTGCAAGACAAGAAGGAAACTAAAGCACGAAACTAAAGATCGAATTATATACGGGGCTCGGTCTCGCAGTTGGCCAATCAAAGGCTTGTATTCCCTTTCAGTATCGAGTGTTATTCATCGATACAGGATTTTATTAGAATGCAGTACGTACCTAAATGGAGGATATCGTCCACCTTAACCTTGGTGAACGTCCAGCTACCACTCACGTCGGCCGTGCCAACAGAATAAGGTAAATACTCTGTAATTCGTATTTTTATCAGGGAAAATCTGATTCCGATTGGGAAATATTTGAAAGTTGTTCATTGCACGTTGCTCACTAAACAAAATGAAAATTGAAAATTTTCTTGCTTCATGGGTATTACAATCGTCCAACTAATGTAATTTCACTATCAAATTTGATTAATTAAATACTAAAGAATAGATGTATTTATATTAATCTTTATACACTCGGTTATTGTACTACATATTTCCACTTTTCTGACTGAACAAATTGAAAATTGTATCACGACAAATAAGTATCGAAATTGATATCTAAACATAGCTAAAGATCTCGTTAATTGAATATTAAAGGATATTTTGATTAATCTTCATACGATCAGTTATCGTATAAGATACTTTAATTTCACGCATTAATTATTAGTAACTAATTACTTCGCCTACATAGTTTCTTAGCCATAACGGTATTCAGACCATGAAGTTCATAGGTGCATTTGATTTAATAAGACGATTATTTTCGAAGCATCGAGTAATTAACATAATAGCATGGATCATTATTCTAAACTGCATAATAATCGTTAAGTGCAAGTACATCATTCTTCATCGACGAATCATTCATCACGTCTGCAGTACGATAAACGGAAGAATGATTCAGAAGTTACTTACTAAATTCCATGGAGAAATTGTGACATTCTGTTGTATTGAACTGGATCAAGGATATCCACTTTAGAACAAGGATTGATGTTACGTAATGAGCGCAGCAATTTAGATTATAATCAATTGTACAAAGAAATAATTAACATGTTAGTAAAACGCTAGAAATTCGTTAAAGATTGTTTATGAAGATTTTTCAAGAATTTTTTAAGGTTTCTTTAAGGATGTTTTATGAATTTTCTTAAGATCTTTTATGGAATTTTTTTAAAAGAATTCTAAGTGAAAATATATTAGTAATTTTTTAAAAACTTTTTTAAGGATTCTTTAAGGACTTTCCTATTTTTTGTGCAACGTTCATTTTTATTCAAATAGTCTGATTTATGTACAATGTACATGTAATAGATAAAGAACTAACGATAACAAATATGTAACTTTATTTCTTTAGTAAAACATTTATAGAATTAATGTCATTATAATTCTAACAAAATTGTTTAAATGTTAGTTAGAATAGTTTCGATTTATTACAGAAAATAGTTTGCAAAGATTTGTTAAAGTGTTCCATCCTGATTTCTTTCTTCACATTTTCTTTGCGCCATCTCTTTTACTCGCCTCTTGCTTTAAACCCAATGAATATGACCGTTCGATTTCCATCCTTCCAGCGTTATAATTATTTCCTTTCCACAAGTTATTTAAGTCTGAAAACATTGCACAGTGATATACTTTTTACCAACTTGCCCTCAAAAACTAGTCTAAAATAAATCGTTTCGTAAGCGACTCATAATCACTAAAATAACTCAAATTCGTTTCGCCTTTCTAAAATACCGTATCACACAAAACTCTCTCAATATGTCAGGTTAAAGAAAGGAAATTCTAATGGTAATCTTTAATGAAGCCAACATCATCTTAACGTGTCATTAACATCCTTTCCAAACAATTTCTACTCGTCTACATAAATGTTTCCCAATTAGCTCAACAGCAGCAGGATTTTCAATTTTTCTCTTTTTCCTCTGGGCTCTACTAAAAAGACCTTAAAGTACTAGTATAAAATACAAATAAAAGTAAGCATTCTTAAAAATCATAATTCTCCGATATCCAAGAAACAGTAGAAATAATTTCCCTGGAACTTTGTTCGGTCAATTGAAGAGCTCTGTTCTGAGGTATAAAATTCGCATCTGTTTTCAATATGCTTCCAATCTCGTAATCATTATGAGTTTTATCAAAGTCACTCAAGGTCTCTATCCTAGCGTCCTTGAAATCGAATCTTTCATCACTCTTGACAGGAAGAAATATTCTCTTCGATTCCTCTGTTTCCTTATTCTGATTCACGTCAACCAATCTTTCCTCGATAGTTTCGTTCCCTGGATTCTTTCCTCGATCATCGTTCACCTTTTCTAGATGCTCCTGTTTTATAGAACCTCCTACAGATAGTTCTTGATTTCTGTCGTTTTTTGCCGATTCGTTCACTAATTCATTCGTTTGATTCTTCTTTATGCTTCTGGAATGCTGCTCCGCTGTTCCAGTTTTACTCGAAGTATCTGTCTCGTTGCTAGCTTCGTTGACAGATTTATTCAGGACGTTAGAAATGTAATTCTTCTTCGAATCTTTACTCTTCTGATTTCTCCTTCGAGCAATTTTAGAAGCTGACGTTGTTGTTGCAACTAAAGAAGTAGATTCGACCGTGGAAACCGTGGTAGAAGAAGGTTTCTGTCTTCGACGAGCTCGATTAGCTTCAGTGACAGATTTTGTCACAGTTTCCATTGTAGAAATATCGTTCTTCGATGGCCTTCGTCTTTTCTTGCTTGTCTGCTTCGTGGAATTCTCAATTTCTCGAGGACTCTCTACCACGGTTATTCGAGGCTCGGAATTGTCTAAAGTATTCTTCACCAACTCGCTGGAGTTTCTACTTTCAAGCAAGGTATCCATAGAACTATTATCTATCGATTTTTCTCTATTTCTCGTTTTCCTGCTGGGGGCTGATGTCACATCTTCAGGAACAATCATTCCTCTGGAAATACCTCTAGATTTATAAAAAGTCACAGATTCTTTTCCTTCGAGTTTCTTTTCCTGTGACGAATCATTCTTCGTTTCTTCCAACGCTCCCTTTTCATCTGAATTGTCTTCTAAAGTCTTCTTGATTGATCTACTAATTTCTTCTATATTTCTCGATTTCATATTCGTCGATTGTTTGTCCAGAGGTAGCTTAATATTTCTCGAATTATATCTGCTGCTATACCTCATTATTGGTTGATACTCGCTGCTACTTTCTATGTTATCTGAAGTTCTATCTTCTGAAGTATCACTGTCTATTCGACCCCAAAATCGGTATCTTCCACGTGGATAAGTATTCGTTCGATATTTCGTAGCAGAAGCTTCCTCTGCTTCTTCCTCCTCCTCATCGAATTTTCTTAGCAAGCCTTTACGCTTCTCTGCCTCCCTTTTTCTATCTTCTCGTGCTAAACGTTCTCTTCTTTCCCATGGATATTCGTATTCGTAATTGATTTTATCGCGATATCGACTGCGTCTCCGTTTCCGTCGGTCTTCTTTGTCTTTATACCACGGAAAAACATATTCTTCTTTCTCTTCGTTGCTTTCTTGCGTTTCTTCGGAGTTTCCCTTTGGATGAAATCTTTTGTAATTGAAAAATGGAGGATGGTAGAAGGATGGTTTGTTTATACGTGGTCCAAGCTGCGAATATTTTTCATCTTCATAGTTTTCTGCTGGAGAAGATGGCCTGGAAGTATATGAGAAAGACGCTCGATCTTCCTCTGATTCGCTTTCTTTCGATGCGACGCTGCTTTCTTCAGAAGATTCTGTGCTTGACTGAACTTTCGTCTCTGTCTGTGCTTTCTCCGAAGATTCTTCATTGGAAAAATATGATTGATGAAACGGTTTCGAAATATCTTCATCCTTTTCCTTTTCATGTTCGTTTCCCTTCTGTGTTTCATTGAAAATTCTAGAGTCTGAGGTTTTGTTATGCCCATTAGAACTATTAGTAGTATTTAGTAAAAATGATTTCTCAAAGTCTTCGTTTGATAATTCTGCATATTTTGGAGAATCGGTATCCAAGAAGCTTTTCAAGTTAAAGAATTCAGTAGAAGTCGACAATTGTGGTTTCTGTGTGGTTATTACTTCACCTTCGTTCACACTTTCGTAAACTGCATAACCACTTCCTGTTTTATTTGCATCTTCTTCATTTGACTGGTTAATTAGATCATGTTTAAAGTTATTAAAATTTTCAGATTTGTTCTGGTAATCGTCTTTGGTATTATTGCTCATATATTCCACTTCGCGGTTTTCTTTCGCAATTTCTTGACTGTCGAGTTCATTGACTTTATCCGTGGTCGTCACAGTTTCTGTCCAATTAATTTTATTAGTCAAGTCTAACGAAGAACTCTCTGTAGTGGTTAATGTTGGGTTTGAAGGGTTCTTTCTTCTAATATAATTATACCTTGGCTCGCTTCGTCTCTTGTCTTCTTCCACCATAGTTTTATTCACAAATTTTCCAACATTCCAAACATCACCTTTTGGTTTCGAGTACCTTATCCTATCCTTAATCGTGTACACAACTTTTTGAGATTCTTCCTCTTCGTGATCTTCTTTATTATTCGAAGAATTAATCGTTACACTTTTCGGAATCTTCGATTTTCTCTTTGTATCGATCGTTTTTGGAAGTTTGGTGGAAGTCATTGAATTTTCTTGAGTAGAAGAATCTTTGTCGTTCTCAATCGTCGAATTTTCCAAGTTTCTTAGTTGATAATCACTTTCCTTCCAATTCAAGAACCTATTTCCTATTTTGTCTTCTTTCTTTTCCGCCGACTGTGAGCCCAATTCAATGGAAGCAACTAATAATTTTCTTTCCAGACTAGAGTTCAAGTCATCCTTCAGATCCCGTTTATAAATGCGGACTTTTCGACGACGTTTCACGGTTCTAATCCCAATTACAGGTTTCTGCACCGGCTGAACCCTTAATCGACTTTTCTGTGGAACTCTAATTCTCTTGTACACACCTTGTCTGTACCTATTCTGATATTTAGGCATCGGTCCTTTAATATTAATTCTCATATCACTCGGTCGATCCATGATATCTATCGACACACTATTCTTCTCTTTCTCTCTTTTCCTGTAACTCGTCGAATTTGTACTAGAATTTGTTTTAACGCCATCCACCGTATCATCCATTAAAGTAATTTCGTCTGAAGCTGGCATCGTTGTCGTCTCACGAACCTGATAAGAATTCGCTAAATTCTTTATGGTACCCATAACGTCCTCATAAACCTGACTCTGATATGGTATGCTATCTGAAAGCTTTATCGAAGATATTTCACTGGCAGATGTGACAGGACGTCTCTCAATTTTCTGTGGCCTTTTAGAATTTTTCGTATACTTAGTCCGTGAACTTTGAACTCTGTAACTCTCAGGTCTTTTTCTTGTTCTTGGCGTCGTTCTTGGATAAATTTTATATCGAATTCGCCTTGTTCTCTGAGTTACGACGGGATTGGAAATGTGTTTTCGAAGTTGTCGATAATTTTCTGGTCTCCTAGAAGATTTCTGTATCACGTAATCATCCTCTTCTTTAGGGAACATCATGATTCTCGAAACGAACTGCTTGCCATTTATTTCAGCTGGAGGAACTGGATCTTCCACTTGTTTCTCTAGAAACAAGGGATTATCGAATGGATCTTCGTCAAAGTATTTAGCCTTGAAACAGTCGAGCTTGTCTCCTAATCCTTTAAGACGAGGAAGATTCCCCTCCGGATCTTTATTTTCTACTGGTTCTTCTTTCTCTGGTAATACTTTTAAATTAGGCTCCACCTCGTCACATTGCATATAAGCATCCCTCGAATTGTAAAAATCCATGGCTCCGTATGTCTTCGTAGGTAATCTCTTAGGATCTACCGCGTATTTTAAAGCAGATGGAGTTGGCATCTTTTCATTATTGTAAAAAGGATATTTTTCTATATTTATGGTAGTTTCTGTGGTAGCAATACTTTCATTAGCATGATCTTCCTCGGTTAGTTCTTCCACGTAATCGAACTCTGGAACTTCGACATCAACGTCAATCTGTTCTTCGTTTTCATCATCTTTCCCTTTGTTAATTTCTTTATCGTCATATTCCTTACTTTCATTCGTTTCTTCGTTAAAACGACTGTTTATTTCCTGGTTTATGACATCCTCAGTTATCGTTGGTGCCTCGTCTAATAATTTTGCATGCACTTTTAACTCGTCCTTTATTTTAGAAACCTCTCCATGAACGTCTTTCTTTTCTCCCACTGAATCGATCATTTTTTCTTCTTCTTTCTGCCCGTCAGTCACCTGAAATGTTTTATTTAATAATTCTATACGTTGCTTTAATTCTTTCGTCATGTTAGAGTCATCCTTTTTAACATCCTTTCTCTTTCTTACTAAATCAATCACATTTAATTCTCGTTTCTTTCTTCCGGACTCTTTAGATGTTTCATCCAATAATTCTTCACGTTCTTTTAATTTATTCCTCGCTTTAAAATCTTTTTTCCCAACGTCCCTCCCCTTCCTGGCCAAATAAATCACGTTTCCCTCCTCTTTCTTTCCATCGTCATACCTCGGCGCCCTCAAATTGCTTTTAATATACCCATTCCTCCCATTATACCCATTCACATCTATGCTTTCTCTTTCCACGACACGCGACTCTTCTCCCCAATCATTCCTACAATGTCTCGATTTCTTCTCCTCAAACTGTTTCGCCTGCGACGTATCCAGAACGAGCCCCACTTCCAGGCCGCGTGTCACTTTCTGCGAACAATTTCTCTTGATCGATGAATTTTTCGCTGCTCGTTCTATTTCACCCCGATTCGACGTGCCATTGTTTACCATCGAGCCTTTCACGATATCGCTTTCGTCATCAACTCCGACAAATCTTTTTTTACGCCTTTTTGCACGAATTCCACGAACCCCGTCGAGATTCGACGCCTGACGAAACGGTCTCAGAACGTTTCTGCCCTGCTTCGATCCGTTTCCGCCATGATTTACGTAATCCATCGGTTCATTGTGCCAGATTAAATCCTTCTGCGGCGGCGGAGCGCCTCGAATCAAATCAGACGCTGGCTTCGTGATTCTCTTGCGATTTAGAGGATGTCGTTGCATCTGTGGTAAATCGAAATAAATCCGATACATTCTAGGATTTGTGTACACCTGCCGACGTTGTTGAGAAACCGGAATCGAGCTCCAATCAGACAGCGTGGCGTCGATCTCCGGTTTACTTCGCGGAACAACGTTGTAATAATAATAATCTGGTGTTTTTTGTGGAAGTGGGGGCCTCAGTATAGTTAAGTCTTGTAGATTATTTTCAGTGTTAGACAGAAAATGATTGTTAGGTTGTAAACTGTTTGGATGTTGAGGATTTCGATACAGACTGTTTGGATGCTGATGTTGAACATTCTTCAGGTTTTTTTCGTTCTTCACGTGCATCAAAACTTTCATGTAATTTTCATTCATTGAGACAGGTTTCTTCGTAGTCGTCATATCGGTCAGTTGTTTGTTTATGATACTCGATGTCGATGATTCCTGATTTGAAGATTGAATGTTAAGGTTCGAGGGTTTTTGAGGTTCTTTTGGTTTGTTTCTAATTGTAATTTTGTAACGTGGTTTGCGATTTCTGACCGAACTTAATGTTGGATTGAAAAGAGAACTGTCAAAGTTTTGGTTAAATTCTTCGTTACTGTTTAAAATCTTCTGGGAATTCAATAATGAAATTTCTTGATCATTCATAAGTATCTTATCACTATGAGTTTCTAAAAAGGAAGGTGATTCCATTTTTAATTGTTCATTGGAATTAATCGATTGCCACAGTTCGTCCATACTTGCGCTATCCACAGGTAGCAATTCACTACTCTGCCCATTATTTTTTAAATATGCCGAATCCATAGAACTATGGCCAGATTTTATTTCCGCAGGTTCCAAGATTGGAAACATCGTCGTAGGTTCTTCGTAAACAGAATAAGGTACAAAATTATTCAAATTTCTAGTATAGGAAGGTTGTGCGAGATTCTGATTCAAAGTCGTTGATTCCGATATCAATGGAAATTCCGTAGTTGTCGATTGATCCTGCCTTGTTTTAAAATAATCCCAGAAGAGTTGACCGTAGCTAACAGTCGTTGGATTCTCCTCAGTGCGTGTAAAATCAATTATATCGACGTTAGGCGAAGATTTACCATCGACTTTGTATTTATGTAACCCTGAAGAATTCTGAGGCCAATTTTCCAAATTTTCTATGACACTCGTAGTATCCATTGTACGATCCGTAGAAATTATATTCTCATCCATAGACGCTGCAGTAGAATTCTCAACATTTTCAGACGATGACAATTTTCTTCGTTTTTTATCCGTTTTCTTTCTTCTTTCCTTCATTCTGTCATAATTATCACGTTTCTTTGATTCAGCTGAGGTTTCCATATCAGTGGTTGTCTGAACTTTCTCCAGTTTACTTATCTCAATCCCTTTCTCCATTTCTTCAGCTTCTCTTTCCAAATCCTCCTGTAGCTTCTCTATTCCTTTTTCAGCAACTAATTTTGGATTCACTAAAACATTATCATTGATTTTGCTCGTTGTACTCGTTTTAGCAGGATCACTATCGTCTTCATCAAACTCCTTGAAGTCTTTGGATGTAATCTTCTTATAGTTTTTATCCTTTGTCTCGTTCTCTTCTTTCTCGTGATCATCATCATAATCATCGTCTCCAGATTTTTTCTTAAGATCCAAATGATCGTGCAACTTCCTGGCGTAACCTTCGTGAAAATCAGCGTCTCTCATATGTCCAGCATGATCATACGCAGAATCTTCGTAGCCTTCTTCCGTATAAACCGTGTTCACTTTCGTATTCTTCACCACTGCTCTTAATCTTGCTGCGTTTCCCTTTTCTTCTTCAGATTCCGCGTTCTCTATAGCTTTCTTGCGGGGCAGTTTCCTCAATGTATGAGTTTTTCTCACTTGAGCGTACAGTTTTGTTGGTACAAATTCTAAGTGAACTTTTTTGTCCTTTGGTGGCTTGGCCCATTCACCTGGAGCAGTGTATTTCGGTTTTGTGGGAACGTTTCTCGGTTCTTCGTGCTCTGAATAAGGAATCGCGTGATCAGCTGGTCCATCAGGCTCTTCTTCTTCGGAAGAAGAATCATCTATAGAAGATTCATTGTCCGTTGGATTCTGGACTCTGTTGTATACACTGGTGTCAGACGATTCTTGATCTGATTCTTTCTGATTTTCTTCTTGAGAAACAGTGGTTAAGATTTTCTCAGTTGTTAATGATTCTGCGAAGAAGAATTTTTTTTTAGAGATGTTGGATTGTGGCTGGATGTCATTTGTAGGAGATACTTTGGTAAATTTTCCTGAACCATGTAAAATATCCGACACTGATTTCCCTTGAGACCCGAAAACCGACACCAGTAACAACATTAACAACACTTGATTCATTGCGCTATTGTGAGCTTGCCATTGCACTTAAACAAAGATAAGTCAGTCAATTTGCGTAATCCTTGTCTATCCACAATACCATATCAAGTGGAACATGGAATTGTTGGTTGAGAAGTTTAACATCACTTTATTTCAGTCAGACAACTATTACAGTCAGTATCACTTTATTGCAGTCAGACAACTATTACAGTCAGTATCACTTTATTGCAGTCAGACAAATTTGAATAATATCCGCGTGACACGATAAATGAAACGAACTATCTTGTAACACGGTAGGTTTACAAGTTTCCAAAGGAAGAAATAATCAAAACGCGTATTTTGTGTACGAATGGCTCTTACGAATTTTTGCAAAGCACGCAACAACGCAAGGCTCACTATTTTCATAAAAAAATTCAACGTAGGCAAATGAGGATTATTCGATTGATTGCACAAATAAATTACGATTCAAAGATACGCGAACAAATGACATTAAATTCGATTTGTAAACGCGCAAATAAATTGAAATCGATCTAATTCAAAGATGCGCGAATAAATTGTGATCGATTCGAAAATGCGCCACCAAAAGCTTTATAGTTATTCGGCCGGAAGGTGCACGAACAAATTATGATCGATATGATTCGAATTGGCGCGAAACCAATAGGTTTCCAATCATTTTCGATTGAAAGCTTGCATCGAACTGCACGCGGCACGGTCCGCGTGGCCTAATTTATATTTTCCAGTGGATCGGAAAGGCAGCAGTAGGGTCTGAAGTGTCGTTGTTCACGGGACCGTGCAGTGCCGAACACAGAACGGTTCTGTCACTCTCGATTGAGTCCCTCGGTGGATCGTTTCATTGGAAAGGGAATAAAGAAATCCGTGATCAGCCTAGCTCGCGCACAACGCATTAATTGCATCAACGCTTTTTACTGAACCACTTTCTGCGGATTCGTTAATTTGTTCTAAATTCATGCTCCTTCTACCTCGATCACACGACACGCTTTATTTCACTTTTTCAGAGACTTTCGAAGCTGAGATCGAAATGCAAAGAACGAGAAAAATTATGAAAATTAGTTAGAAATTTCTTTCTGAGAATTCTATTTGTTTGAAACTTCTTGTTTAGAATTGTATAACTATATATATAATGCATGCAATATTGCATAATGCAAATATATATAGTTATACAATATATATTTAAAAAATTAGAGATTTCTTTCTAAGAGTTCTATTTGTTTGAAATTTCTTTACAAATTATTGTATAACTATATATATAATAAATTGCATTCAGATGTTTCGTTTCTTCGTGTTAGAAGATCGTCGTATTCGAGACATATTTCCCGTTACTTCTCAGTTTCAATATAATAACTGCAATCTTAAAACGGTACATGAGAAAATGTAATTATCCATCACGCAATAGTATTCGTTTAATGGGACAGCCTCATTTGCTGCTTGTTTAATTGATACTCTATGTAATAATCTTTTAATTCAGTGATTGATATCTGTAGAACCGTTGAATAAATTGTTCCCAGTGATTATTACGCGAAATCTTGAACTCCATCGAACGTCAACGTTGATGTATTTATTAATCTTTGGAGGCTACAGATCATTCTTCGAGATTCAAATTCCAAGGATTTAATTCTAAAATTTATAGAGTTACGTTAGTAATCGAGGGGCTCATATAGAGAACAACGTTAAATTCTCTAATTTTTTTAGATAAGAATGCATTCTATCGGTCAGACGCTAGATTCACAGCAATACGATGTATATCTTGACATGTGTTTGGCTTTCTCCGTGGAAGACAAAGATTGGCAAGGGTTTTGTAATCTTGCTACGACCATCAAATTTTAATATCTTAACTTTTTAAGATATTCTGTAACGTTACAAAAATACAATTAGATTTTTGTTATGAAAATTATACGAAATATGAAAATTTCAATTTGTTTATTTTAATTCGCTCCTTTAATAATAAAGATTGAAGATGATTCGGTGGAACCTACGAGCCATGGGAAAGGAGTGGATCTCCGATTCTAGCTTCGACAGCGTTTCTAGAATTAGCGGCTCTGGATAATGTTTCGTCCGGAGGTAGCGATGCGGAGAAAACTGTGGCTCGGGCGACACGCTTCGCGGCTCGACGCGGAAAGGCTCAGTCTAATTGCCTCGCCAGAAACTTGGCAAGCGAAACAAACGATTTACACACGAGTGAGCTAAGCAAAACGCTCGGTGCTCTTGACTGTGGATAGTCAGCCGCAGCTTAAGCCGCATTAACGCTATCGTAATGGATAAGTCGACAGGAAGTTTGGATAATAGAATGGTTTCGTATACCCTATGTGTCGTGAAAGATCCATGAAATATAATAGAAATGGAGGATTCATATTTCTGATTATTATATCACATATTTTTAATTTATTTCAACTTGAATATTGTTAAATATTATTGCAAGAGATTACTTAATTTAATCTCAGAATTTTTATTCAAGAGTTCATTAATAAAATATTATCAAATATAACAGAAACTGTGTCTATATTATGTTGTTTACATATTTTATTATATTTGTATAACGTGTTAAAAAATATTTCTACAGTTTGGCGTAAATTTAATGAATTTAAAAATACGATATTCACGTTTCTCTTTAATTTAAAATGCTTATGTATCATACTGTGTTGATGAATATGCCAGTTTAATGGTTCACGATTATGAAGTAGTAACGATTCGATTGACAAGTAGCTATTTAGTAAGACAATTGAAGAGTTGAGAAATGTGGAATAAGAAATGGAACTGTTTAGAAACAGCATGCAATCTTTGTTAGTAGAGAATGTGCAATATTAAGAACAAGAAACTATCATCGAGTCGCTGTTGCATTATTTATTTAATGATTCGCGAAACACATATATCCAACTAGCGATATTTTATAATAGACATTATATTAACGATGATTTATAAATAATACACGTACAGAATAATAAATATATAAAAGTTCGCGCGACGCTGCTTAATTGTAACGTATTTGCAATTGCACCTGCCCAACTGTATGATTGTAATACTCCTATAGGCGTTAAACATTTGCTGCTGTTATACTTATCGTAAGTATTGCGTTAGTACCCTCCCTTCAATTTATTTTTCTATATATGATCATAAAATATAAACCCAAAGGATGAATCACATATTACAATTGTATTCGACATTTTTATTTCTTAAATGTCATATTTTTGTCATGATGAATCATTGTTTCACGTAACGCATCATAAAAACGGTTTATTAATCGAAATTGGAGGACACCAACGAGTACGAGCGAGTACAGAAAATAAACTATGAAACTAACAATAAGTCGAATTGTAGTATCTACTTTCGACGTATATATTTATTATATATATAATACTTTCGTTTTTGCAAGGTTGATTAACGTTAAAACACGATGAACATCCGACAATTTTAATTTCTTACGAAAGAAAGCGATCAGGTACTCCGAAAAGAAGCAAAATTACGCTCAAGATGCAATCAAAGGTTTCCACGAATTGGAATCGTTTTGATCCGATGTCGACGAATCTTCAGACGATTGTAACATCATTGCCTCTGGTCTGAAAAAGTCGATAATCGGGTGGTAATTATAATTGATTCGCCTCTGCGGTTCTTGGTACTCGTCGTCGAAACCACCATTTTGTAGCCTTGACGTTGCGTCCATTTGCAAATCGTATGGTTGACTATACCTGTGCAATTCCAAATTTATTTAATTCAACGTCCAAACATCTATAGGTTTTACATCCTTAAATTTAAATAAAAAGTTCATTTAAATGCAATTCAAGATTTTTCACATTTAATGCAATATTTAAAATTTAAATTTTTATTACTTCTAAGTAATAAAAAATTGCAAAATTCGGATTTTTACATTTTAAATAATTCAAAATTCCAGATTAAAAAATTTAAACTTTAAATGATTCAAATTTAATTCCAAATTTCAGATCTTTTAATTTAAAACGTAAGATTCCTGATTTTATGTCATGATACGTAAGATCATTGATGATTACCTATTTAAAATCGTACTGTTCACAGTCTCGGTTTGTTCCTCAACATGAGACGTGGATTCTCTTCTATATGGTGGCCTATTGGGTCTACTTGGTCTAGAACCTTTCAGTAATGGTCCAGTATATCCTGGTGCTCTAGTATTCGGTGCGTGTTGCTGAGGCAATTTATCGAATGGCCTTGAACTTGTAGACGAAGGTTTCTTTGGTCTTGTTCTTACAGGTAGAATAAACGGTGGTCTACTAGGGGTAGTTTCTACTGTAGGTTTTTTATTGCTTGAACCTGCAAGGTTTTAGAAATTTGTTTTATATTTTCAACTCGTTTTATCTTTCAAATTCTTTCACGATAAATAAAAAGAATGTTATATCTTTGATCAATTTACATACCAAGAGATGAATCGAAAGGGAACTTGTTTAAATAATTTAATTTCGGAGACTCTTCAAAGTCATCTTTTTGATCGCTGGTGGCGAAGTCAGATCCAGGAAATGATTCTTTAATTGTGAGTGATGGGTCCTTTTGATGAGGTGGAAAAATATCAGCGTAACCGTGCACGTGGCAACTACAGCAAGATGGAACTTTGAAAATATCCATGTGAAGACCCAATTTATTATCCCAGGTTAAAAGTCTATGGTAATTGTACACTTGCATGCAAGAAGATCGATAGTTCTCTGATATGAAAGAGCAGCTCGACTGCGGGTTTCTGAAAGCGAAATTTAACGTCAGAGTGTTCAATGGTAAGAAATTTCGAATAATTTTTTCCTGGAAATTTTCTTCTGCAGTATTTCAATTTGTCTTGTTAACGTGGTAAAGTATCATTTTCCTATTTTCAAGGAATATTCAGCTTCAATACCACAAAGAAGATATTTTGCTCACTGACTTGTAACAAAGTATCGAATTTCGATTTCTATCGCGAGAGAAGATCCTCCGCTAAATTTTACTGGGAAAGTGTTAACCGAATCAGTTGCATTCAACTACAAAAATAAATCATTGGAACGAGCGGCCGAGGTAAACGGAATTGCCTTTTAAACCGAGCAGGAAATCTCAACTTTAACCGTGGCTAAAAGACAATCTTGAGCGTAAAGTAGAAGGAACGTTCTGGTAGATTGCTGATTTTATGTAACGCTTGATACGAATTAATTGCGATTGTCTTTTACTTACGAGCATTTCTCCATTCGTAGAGTTTGCGTGTGTTCACCGGTGTTTATTATGTATTTCCAAATACCGGAAGCGGCTCTAGCTAGTTGTGGTCGTGCATATTTGATGACGGATGGGCACGTGAAACCTTCTTCGACATTTTCAAATGATGAACTTGCATCGGATCTTCTAAGATAAATTGATGTAAAATTGACATGAATTAATTTAATAGAATAGAAAGTAATCTTACAGGAAAAATGATTATGATTTATAAAAAAGAAACTTCGACAGATATTATGATTCAATGTAAAATATATAATCCTGTATCACGATACCACGCGTTGCTACAAAGCACCGCTGTTGGCCCCAGTTGCCATTCAACAGGAGCACGATAGAACTAAACCTTTTACTCGGGTCATTTCTTAACCAGAAATTCCTATAATTATAGAATTACGAGTTAACAAAGACAAATTCTAGTTAGATCAGTTTTAGTTATACAGTATAAATTTGATATAATTTATTTTGAATAAAAATTACACAACGAGTAAAAGTTAAGACCCATAAATAAAATAATTGTTATATTCAAATGACGAATTAATTCGTCTTCCCTAATTAAAAAATTAATAATTATTATGTCTATAAGTCTCACCTCCTAATTTCATTACTCTCGTATCGATTCTCATATTTATTTTCCAGGGGCAATGCAATCGGAAGACTTTCGGCAGATTCGTCAAAATCTTGCGACTTGTAATCAGTCAACAATGCAGCGACCATCTCCTTGTTGCTTCTCAAACTCCTCGTAATCACCTCGCTAAGAAAATTTCGTCCTATTAAAACCCACGTAATAATAAACATAATAATAAATTCAATGAGAATTTTTCTTCCTCTAATTTAATTCGTAACAACTTTCTCACAATTCAACGAAATCATGCGAACAAATGGAAGAAAGGAAACGAAAGTTTTGACAATTGCTTCCACGACTTTCTTCCCTATCTGGATACCCATAATTCCTAATTAAAAAATAACTTATGGTTATGGTTATGAGAAAACGGAGGTCGAATAAGCATTGCGCAATGAACAATTCGAACGTGGAATCGTAGAAAAGCGAGCGCACTTTCTTTCGGTTAAACGAGCCTGCGAATTGTCTTTACTATCGTGAAACGACGTTTTAATTAACGATGGTCCCTGTTGTTCATCAGAGAAAGTTCAATTTAAATACGAGACACTGAATTAGTTGCGCAATCGTTGCAACTTGTTGGAGGGAAGAGAAGAAAAATAGTAATACATGAAACTTACTGTGGGTAATCAGCTACTTCGAGACAAACTGTCTTCGTGAAGAAAGTACATTCTTTTTCTGTTGGATCTCGTTTTACTTCTGTGGGTCGTCTGGGTGGTCTTATTAGCGGTGTTCTCGATAAATCTGGAAAGTAATTATTATAGATCGATTTTGTTATATGATTTCTAGGCATTTATGGTAAAATACACAAGATAAGACATTCATTAAAATTAGATTAAGAATGTTTATGTAAATTCTTATTTTTACGAATAGAAAAGAAATGAAACTATACTATGAAATTATATTGTGGATATTTTATATATTTTTGTATATTATGCTTATTTTTACATCTTCAAATTTCCCATAAATACACAAGAAATACAGATTTATATTTTTGTAAGCTGAGAAGAAACAGAACATCGGAGACTTGTTTCTTTCTTAAATATTGTAACAAGTACTATGACTATTTTATATACGTATTTTGTGCATCTCTGAATTTTTAAATTCTCAATAAACGCTAGAACATTGTCTAATTATAATATTTAGTAAGTGAAACAAAGTAAATTTACATAAACATACGCAGTCTATTAAGTAATAAGGAACGTATTAAACAAAAAGTTTCATGCAATATCCTGTCCGAAATTTGTTAAGACGAAATATAGAATAAAAGTATGAAAAATAACCTGCATAGACATTTCTTCGATTTAGAGTAGTTGGTCTTCTTGGAGGAGGTCGATAACCAGGTCGTTTCCGCAGGTTGGGTCTTATAATCCTCAATTCTTGTGGCTGTAATAAAAAGAGAAAAAGGAAACTTATCATAATCAGTGAACTCTGATACAGGCTATTTAAGCTATTTCTTTATCTCGTCAGTAGTAAACGAACATGTATTCTTTAGAAAATTCTATTTATCGGTCGAGAAATCTTAATTACACATAATTAACAATATATGTTCCTCGAGCGTCCGTTAGCTATTTTAGCCTGGTTGCTAATTAGTATTCAGTAAGGAAGGTTTCGCGGCATCCTTTGAGAAATTTACATACATAGCTCTGCCCGAGATTCTCTGGAAATTACGACTGGTAATATAATAAACATACCAATTAGAAACTCGTGAAAGTAATCGCGGGAAAAATATATGTTGTCATAAAAAAGAAAAGCATTTTCTTGGAAATTATCACGTTTCAAGTTTTCATGCTTTAACCTTTTAATTTAGATTTATATATTTTTAAAGATTTATAAAAGACTTTTTTCAAAAATTTATGCATATTGTATAAATGACGATGTTTAAAGAGGGAAGGATAAAGAATATTATTTTAGAAATCCCTGTATTAACAAACCTGTTTTACACAGATCTTTGCGCGTAATGTTGTTGAACGCGCGAACAGAAAGTTGAAGTCCGAAAATACAATAATTGCACGGAATAACGGCCGCATGTGACAAAATTGTACATTTCGATATGATTTACGATAGAAAGGAGTTCCAAGTATGACTTTCTAGGAATTTTTCTTATAACGAGGTAAAGAGCCATCAATCTTTTATTTGAATACAATAATATTGGGCCCAGAACATCGTATTTACTGGGAAATGCAAAGCGATTCAGAAGTTGCTTCTTTAGCGTTCGTCGAACCTTGTACAACCATAAAAGTGATTGAAGTTAAATCGATGCCTGCTATTTGGTATTTACGGGTTATGCAGGATAATTTACTTTCCTATATTAGGTATAGAAACTTGCCAGGATGAATAAATACATAAAAGTGATTGCCAATAGAAGTAAGCTTTGCAATCATCGCGACGCGACGTCATCCTCGATCGGAATAGGGTCAACTTTACAATACAAAAAGGGTATCGAGGATGAGCTAACAATCCTTTATAATTCTATTAAGTGGTACTATTCTTTTTTGAGTCACTCGCGTTAGTTTCTTCTTAGATGGTTATTTTTCAATATCCCTTATTATTTTCCCAATTTCGTTCTTTTTTCAACAAACGAAGGGATACTTAATGTTTGAAGAAATAAATTTAACATATACTTAAAACGAAAAATCATGCATATTAAAAATGAAACAAATCTTGAATATTTTCTATAAATCTGAGAAATTTTGTAACGATAGAGAGAAACGTCTGAATACAAAATGATCTAACAGACGTAATGGTATTAAACGAATAATTTATATAAAATATATTTATACCATCAAAATATTAAATAATTGATGACAAAACAGCATAATACACTTTTCATCTTTACCTCAGGTAATTCTTCCAACCCTCCCTCATCACCAGTGGGATCATCGGATATGACCTTCGCGATGTCCGCGCTTTTCGGTAGCATGAGTTCCCTGCTGGCATTTTGTCGACTTCCATTACTCAATAGCGCACGAACTTTTTCCAATTGCTGTTGAGAATTGTAATAAATGAGAGAATAATCGTCATTTACCTTTACAAAAAAATATGCAACTTTCACAAATCAAATTGATCAACTACCCAAATACAGGACTACTTTCCATTTTGAAATTTTTCCAGGTTGATCAATGTGGCTTCTGAATAGCTCATGCTTGACACATTCTAATATTGCTTTCCAGTTTCTCTAAAAATTTTGTAAATCAGCAAACTAAGAAAAGGAAGAATGCCTTGAAAAGCAACTATAATACATTTATAACTTTACATGACAGAAGCAATTTACAGAATGTAATGTATATCTCAATAAATTCCAAAGAAGACTATAATTGTCAAGGTATAGTTTTTCCGAATCACATACAGATGTGCACGTACTGCAAGGTGTGTTTCATGCAGGTCTGTTTTCGTGTTCTCATCAACGCTAATACGTTAACGATACGTTTAGCTCGTTAAATTAACAGCAGTTAACCCGACTAACACGGCGTGTAAGCGTTATTTAAGTAAATAGAAACTTCTTTCACTCACACTCTCCCGTAGTTTATCCGTCCTGTTCTTGAATGCGACGTCGTTGATCTTGATGGACGTGACCGTCGTCTCGTTGTTTTCTTTACGATCGTTGAGATCCACGTCGTCTTTCAAATCCTTCTCAACGCTGACGTTGATCGAGGACAGTAGCACGACTGCCTAGAGAGTGAAACGAACCCCGTGTATTCGCGTAAACTTATTATTACCGCCGAAAATTCTGGGTCAGCGAGATCTCAACTCAGACACGCTTATTCTTCATTTATTCTCGACGAATCTTCTTCAACTATTAATCATATTTTCACTTTGCAAGATAAAACGTATTTTCTATAAGTCGTCCTCGAATTCGCTTTCGTTCGTGCGATATTTAAATGATTAGATGCAGACAGTTTCCAAAAAGAGAAGAAATAACGTTCTAAAAATTTTTGTAAGTTTTAAAAGAAGAAGTTTGAGAAAAGAAAGTGCTTTGAAAGAAAGTTTAAACGTACGAGGAGCTAAATTTAGATTGAAAATATTTTAAAGAAAGATTTAAACCTACTAATTCCTGCTATATTTCTTTTTTAATTCATGGTATTCTAAAATTACATTTCAAAATGTCACACAGATGTCTGTACAATAAATGTACAGTTTTAATTAGTTTGATTATTGCCATTCACTGACCAATTTACTCCATAGTTAGTCACACACATGAATATTAATCGAGATACTGAACCACAGTTAGTAGAAATGCCCATATTAATAGTCCTAACGAGAATATCGGATACTCATCTAACAAGTAGGCAAATAAGTCTTGTTAATAATAATTCCTTGATTCGATGTAAAATTCGATATCTTGAGCTGGCTATCGAATTATCAATGACTATTTTCATCTTCGAATATCTAATTAATTCTCCCTTCTTCGTTCCCACACAAAATATTAAACTTAATTTAATAAATTTTATATGTTTTATATAAGAACGATAATCTTCCTTTATCCAAATAATTATGATTTGGCAGATTTTTTTAAATGGGCAAAACAGAAAATCATCGTCCAGAAACACGTACATTGACTTCCATTCTATTTAAGTAGATTTAATTCAGCGACTTCTACATTGTCCATAAATTCTTCCCTTTATTTTAATAAATTATTTCAAGGAATTGTGCACTTTCTATAGAAGCTTCGTTTTACATTATCTAAATAATTATGATTCAATAAATTCTTTTAAACAAAGAAAGCAGACGTTCCTCCTTTGAAACCACGTATACATATTTCTATTTTTTTTACTATAAATAAATTTAATTCAGCAAATTTCATATTCTCTATAGAATATTCCTCTTCTATAGATCTAATAAATTCTATATCATTTAAATTTGTATTTTCCATGGAAACTTCCTCTTCCTTTAATTAAACAATTATAATTCAATAAATTCTTAGACTATGAAAGTAGACATTGCTTCCTTTCAGGAACACGTATACCGTCTTCTGTATTTTTCTTTTTTTTTTTGTTTCTCGCTCAGACAGCACAGTTTATCGCTTAGACGATCTTTTATTCGAAACAAATCCTTTCCCTTTCATAATCGTAACAACGATAGGATTTCCCGGCGGACACAATAGCACAATTCTTCTATTATGATTGCGGGAATTGATCGCTAGGGAAACGTTGTGCGGGCGAGCTTCTCGTTTCTGTGGGTGTAGCTATCACGGAAGAAATCTCCTTTGGTGCGTGGTGGAAGCGCGAGCTATAGAGAAACGTTAATTTCGTTTATTTTGCAGCGGAAGTGGCGTTGTAAAGTGACGGCGCGTAACGCGTCGTGAAATCGTCGTGAAAACACGACCGAGCGGATTTAACGACACGGACCACGTGTCGGTCCGGTGAAATTACGTGATTTTTTCTCCGGACGACGCCAGTCTAGGAAATGATAAAAAATGCACATAGATACGACACGATCGCAATTCGCGGGTGAAAGTCACGTTGTTCCGCATCCATGATTAGTTTCGAGCAAACGCAACTGCCGGTGTGTGCAGCCGCATGCACGGATTTTTCTGCGATTAGGAGATTGAACGAAAGTTTCTATTGAATAGCGTTCACGCGCCATAGTTGGATCGAGTAAAATGTAAATCATGCGATCGATGACGAGCGTAATGGTCAGAATAATGAATTCATTTATTACGTTTACCTGGTTTCTCTGTTTCAATTTAAATGAATGGTTGTGTAACTTTCACCCCGATGCAGAATCTTGAATAGAAGGATACTTTTTAAAATATGAATTCTTTAATGATATCGAAGCGCCATGATCTTGTTCTATATTTCAGTGTTTCTATCTTATGGTTATCCTAAATTTGAGACAAAATCGATAAGATCTAGCCTAAGATGGATCTACGATTGTTTGAGTGGAGTCCGTATATTTCTGAGAATTTAATAATCTCTCGCTCTTACTTTGAGTCGCCTGACTAACAGGATATATCTCTTAAGTGTAACACGTCAATTTTAATGAAATTTACATGAGATAATTCCTGGAAAGGTATTTGACACATTATTTTTTTCTAAGGGGTAAAAACAGTTTCTAAATACAAACAAAAATGGTTTAGGCAAGAGTCGTGAATTTTATATATATATATATGCATTTTCATCCTTGTTCATACAAATTATTTATTAAACTTATTCCAGTTTATCCTATATTACTTAACCACTAACTTTAAGCTGATTGTTATAAATTTTGCTAATTTTTGCTTGTTACGTCGCGCGGGACATCTGCACGCCAGCCCTCGCTACCTGGCAGCCAACAGCCAACCTACAGTCTTCCCGATTCTCAATAGACCCACGGACCCACCATAAGACGTCAACTTTCAGCTTCATTGTCTTCACACATGTTTGCCAGTCTAATTGCATGCCTAGAGAATTCTGTAATTCTAGAAGTATTTTCAGTTTANTTATATAACGTTGTTGTAATAAACACTATTCTATATCTGTTAATTCAGTGTAATTTCAGTTAAACCACCCCTATTATCGTAACAGAAATCAGGGGATCGATCATTTCGTGGCGTCGATTATTTAATCGTAACGGGAATTTACGACTCCCGTTGACGTGTGTTCTTACGATCGCGTCTCCCCGCGAGTGGTCGAAACATTGCTAATTACAATGTGACTTCAGGAAGTAATTATTAACGACAGCTGTATAGTTGATTTCTTTCTTATCAAATTAAGTTAGATGCTATCGTATCATGGGTGGTCTCGTAGCTACAGAAAGCTGTAACTGGCTACTTTGTGTTCTGTCTGACGTCGAGTTTAGCACAGCCAAAGGCGACATTCTGTCACACGTCTTAACGATATCCTTGAACTGTGTATCTCAGTTTCCACTAACGCCATCCTTATCAGTTACAACACTGTTATCGGATTGTTATCGTTTCAGTAAATTATTATTCCCATTGTTCCATCCCTATGGGACGTTTCTCGAGTTCCTATAGTTCTAACACGGATCACAATGTGTTCGAGATTTCCTGACATAGAAAGATAAGAGAAATGCGAATACGAAGTGTTTGTGTTAATGTTGCCATTGCAGGAAATGGTCGATGTAACAACACGTGTGGAGACTCGACGGTATTATGCTACGTGAAATAACCATAAACGTGGAAATTCCAACATATCCTCTGCTGTTTGCAATGAGCGCTGACCTAGTAACCATGATGCTCAGCAGAAGGAAGACTACGATTTCACTGAGTGATCCTTTTTTCTTTTCATATCGCGAGTGTTCATCAATTCTTAGCCAATAACGTACGATTTTTCAGGATATTTTGTAACATTGTTGTACGATTATTTGTTTGAAACACGTGTAACGTTTCCTGGTGTTTTGTTACTCGATTTCTGGCGATCTTTCTTTTTACTTCTTCGTAATCTTCCGAATGGAGGACTAAATATCGTGTGTGTCTGTATATTATATATACGTAATTGTATATAAATAGAATCTGTACATGGTTTCGTCTTTTTGTTTTACAGAATATCATTTCTGTAATGTTATATCGTATTAGGTTGAGTAATTAATTTATTTACATTTTCTCAAAACATCGAGTGTCGACGTTGATGTACGTCGAGTGTAATTACTTTGATATAAAATCTATCCTTTTTTAAAAATGTAAATTTTCATAAAAATCCACAATCGGCGCTTGTGAATTCCGTTTGCCTGTAATTAGCTGAGAAATCAACAACTTTCGAATACCATATTATATTATAATGAGTCACAAATTTTGAAGGAGCCTCATTTAAATGCTTGAAACGTTAATACCTCACGTGTGAATGGAAAAAAATACAACAATACGACTGGCTTTCTACCAATACATGTAGCAGCTTCTTTTTATAACATTTCCTTCGTACATGATGTTATTCTTTTTCGTTACGAATATTGGCGTGGTTAAATTCTTCGAGTTACAAAACTTTCATAAAATATTTCATAAGGTAAAACATTTCACCTTAGATTATTATCGAGAACTTTCACCGTGCTTATCGTCCTAAGAAGATATACACTTGTTGCAAATTATAAGCCGGTACGATTTATTCCGACGTATCAAATCAAAAGATCTGTTCAGTGAAATTTAATACGTAATTATAATTATAGTTCAAAGGAATTACTTGTAATTTTAAAGATAGAGGATCTTTCATAAATCAGGTAATACCGTAATCACGTTGTTGGTTTGTTCAAATAACGATATATTTAAGAAAATCTTTAATTTCAAGATACCTGCAAAAATTAACTTCGATAGTGAATTATTGAATTGCAACATAAATTGCTCTATTTCTATCTTTATTTGTGTATATATATTACAATCTAACATTTTCAAGAATAGTGTCAGTATTTTACTTAATAGAATAATAAAATATTAATAATGAAGTTATACTATTTAATAAAAAAAAGGTCGCAATTAGAAAACAGCCTTTCTGTAATAATAAGCAATATATATAACAAATGTTTTATTACAGATCCTTAAAAGCCAGAGACCATTAGCTGGATCATAAATGAGCAAAAATTTGTCATTATAAAATGCTCAGGTAATTAGTAACTTTCTTTCTGAGATTGAGTTCTTGAAAAAATTTACTCCTCTTGACTGTCTCAGTCCCTTAATGAACAATGATGTACATAATTTGTAAAATACATTCTTATATACATATTTTAAATATACTAATATCTATACCATTTACAACATTACACAATTTATCTTTGCTTTGAAGATCAATAGATCATACATTAATCTGTTAAATCAAACTTTCAAATAACCGTCTCATTCGAGAATTTTACAAAGATCAGTTAAAGGTAACTGACGTGAGTTACAATATACGTAAATTATATCGCATGATAGGTGATTTCGTCAATCAGAAACGAACAGGAACTGATGACGAGGCACGTACAGTGAACTATCTATCGAACAATCTAATTCTCAGGGTCCAACAAGGGGGAAACCGAAGGAATAAGCAAACTGATCGATGAAATATGATAAAAGGAACGAACAATTGCCTCTATTGATAAAAAAAGAAAAAAAATAAAACACGCGAGTAGTTGCACGTTCGGCCAACGATCTCATATTTGTAATAGTCGATAAATCTTTCACTCGCCAGCACGTGAGAGGGAACTCGTAGCAATTAAGGGAATCTATTTACTTTTCCTGATTCCGTCTGGTTACCAGATCAAGGCCATGCAAAGATTGTTCCACTTTACGCGAAGAGAACCACAGGCGCAGAGTGTTAGTCATCCTTCCTTCACGAAAATACGGAAACTTCTTTCGAGTCCCTGTCGACGAACTTAGAAATGTTTGGTTGAACATGTTACATATCAGTGATGTGACGTTTCATGTTTCGTGTTTCATCGTTAGGAACTAATTAACGGGATACCTTACGGTTTATATACGTATATAAACGTGATATATATATGTATTAATCAAGAACAATTACTTCGAAGATTGTTTTCTGGTAATTATTAATTACCTCTGTAAATATTAATTGTCGATTGATACGAAGATGTTACAATATAGCTTCGTACGTGTCATTTTTATCTTTATTGAAAAATTTAACGTGTGAACTATATTGTATATGTACGGATTTTAATACCTTTCTCGAAAATTGAAAAAAGAAAAGAAAAAATCAAAAGCAATCAAGTCACATAAAAAATAAACTGATGAAATAACTACTTGAAAAATTTTTATAATAATAAATTTGGACAAACTGGATATGTAGGGTTTAATTTCCGAGTAACTTAATTACAAGTCAATAACAAGTGGCAACACTTGGTTGCACATGAATGCTTCGGACTAATTTGAACTTTCTTAGACCATTTTTGTAATGTTCATAACTAAAATATTAGGATCATTTATGAAATCGTGTCCATGAAAATTACTCGCGATTAAAAAGCCATGGTACATTAGTTAATTCTTGACAAATTGGCGAAAGTAGAATTGTCTGGCATGCTCTCATACATTCAAGACAAGACACGTGTTTAGAATCATTAAAACTACCAAAATTAATAATATAACAAAAATTTCAATTTCTTACCACCGTGATAAAAAATAGTCCACGCGTCATCATCATTCCTTCATATGATCTCTCATCAAGGTCTTCTCACCTCTTCCCAACGCACAGTACAACACTCACTATCACCACCAATTCTTTTAATCCTGTTCTTCAGTACTAAATACGCTTAAATAAACTATCTTTACTTTAATACGTCTAATATCTAATAGTAATCAATTAAAAAAATAGAACAAATCACTGAACATCAATATCAGCCTCCCTTATCGATTTTCAATCATTCACCCGGCAGTTCTTTAGCAAAAACAACGTGCTCCGGTTCAACGACAATTCCTCAAGCCTAATAAAGTCTCTGAAGCAATTAATCGACGTTACTTGAAGTTCAATCGCGCTTCTCATCGACGTCCACGGAACAACGACGTCTGGAGGCTGCGTGTTCCACCAGGGGACGAAAAATTGTGCGCTCGTGGAAGCGCACCGACCTCTGGTTACAGCCGCCGCGGAACGGGCACGGTCCTCGTCTTCATCAGGTGGAAGGAGAGATGCCAAAGGAGAAGAAGAATCGTGGCCCGATGCCTGGCGGGACTCACGTGGGGATAATGTAGGAACGAGCGTGCTTCGTCCTGCGTGTTCCCCCTTCGTCGAGCCATGACCGAGAAAACCGGACGGCCGGATAAGCGTGTCGTATTCGAGAGGAGGAAGAAGTCGGCCAGTCGACCTCCTCCTTTGCTCTTCTTCGGCTCAGCCTACAGCTTTACTCATGGGGAGTACCGACAGAGTGGTGGTCGTCCGCGTCACCCTTGATACGACAGCACGTGACGTTTTCACCGCGATTGTTGCTTTTCATCCTCTTGCTTCCTTACTTTCTTTCGTTGTGTCTTTCCTTCTCTCTTTTCTTTTTTTGTTTTTTTTTTGTTTTTTATAAATTTGTTTTATCGTGACTGTGAGTAATTTGAAATTTGTATCTTGATTGTGTTGGTGAAATTAGAGATCTTGCCTATTTCGGAAACTTGTGCCGTAATGTAATTTGGAACTTCTATTTTAATTATGTTGGTGCAATTAGGTATTTTGTCCCGCTCACTTCTATACTTTCTTTTCTTTCTTTCCTTTTCCTTTCCTTTTTCCCTCCTTCCTCTCTTGCTTTTTGTTAGTAGCCGTTGTTCGAAGCCTTTTCAAAATTGGGAAATTTCAATAGAACAACGTTATTAGATGAAATATTAAAAGATTTGTGAAGAAACGAGGATACAGTCGTAGAATTAATACAATTCAGTATATGATTCAAGCTTCCTTGCTCCAGTGAAACTTTTACAAACTAAACAACTTGCAAATGAAATATTTCTGAACAGATGCTTCCGATGAAAAATGACGTAGGAAAATATATTCTCACTAATTTTCGTTACTTTTTCTAGACGATAAAGTGAAATATTTTGAAGCATCTATGATTAAATTCTCATGATCGAATGAAAAATGACGTCTGATTCGTCTTTGGAAGTGACGCGTGACGTTTTCTCCGTGATTGCTGTCATTAGCGCGCATGTAACTTTCGATGTAAATCTGAGTTCCATCTCTACCGCGATCTTAACTTTGTCTGTCTTCATGCACGACTAAATTCGTATGATAAAAGGCGCAATACAAGTGGTTTTATAGAAAGGACATAAATCTTCATTTACTTCTCCTGAATATTTTTCTGACTCTCGTTATACATTAAGAAAGAAAAATGCTTTCATTAAAACGAAATATCATCGTCTACAACTATGATTCAGGCAACAGATGGTTGATGACGTTTTCTCTTCGAATCCTTCGATAAGGTCCGAGTTGAGAAAAGAGGGTAAGATCTGCATTTTGAAATACTAGGATAGAAGATTGACCTATGTATCGTTCGATGTCACGTTGGGAAAGCTAAACTATTTTAGAAAGTTAAGAGTAATGCCTTAATCAATGTCGATACATTAATTTCGTAAATACAGGGCGAATCAACATTCATATGTGTACGAGTATCAATGAATAGAAAATGAGACTATGTTACTTTCTAATCTTTCATTTATTAACATTAATAAAAAATATATCGTGTGTATAGATACATTGAAATTCACACAAATTAATTTATAATCTTGTTTGAATTGTCAGAGCGTTAGGAGAACGTCAAAGAATGTAGAAAATAAGGTATAATAAAATGCTTACTTCTATAAATACCTTATTATAAAACGTATCTGCATAAAACGTATACTCAAATAAAAGATTCTAAACATTACAATCATTTCTACACACGTCAAATAATTTTATTAGCAAAAAATTAATTTTCATTAAATCATGGCCAAACAACCGATCATTAAAATAAATCACAGCAATTAAAAATTAGTACGTCTACATTTCTGTTCTTTATTTTCGCGTATATAAATTTCCTGGTTCAAGATATTAAATTCTGCAGTATTTCAGGTTCGTTTTTCTCGTGTTTCTAATGGCGTTGTTGCGACGAATCGAAGGGTGAAAGCGACCAATCGTTTCCGAATCAAACGGCGCGAGTCTTCGAGTTAAACCCACGATCAGCGTTCGTCACTCTCACATAAGGCACTCAAGGAAGTTTATGAGATATTCACGACCCTCGCTGTAGTCTATAATTGGCGACATTCTGTATAGAAACGAGCAGTCGTCTCGACGTTTAACGCAACGTTCGGTAGAACGAAATTGCAGATAGAACGTGATTAACTTGCAATGAAGCAACTGGTTTTAGATATCTTGAGAAGCAAGAGAAGGTATTGAGCCCTCTGGATACTCTTATCGCTGTTTATAGGATTCTTAGTACCTATTACGTTTCTATTGCAGTGTTTATTAGTAAGCAGAGAGCTTCACTATAGGTGTAAACTATTCTTACTCTTATTAAATAGACCTAAGATAGACCTATATTCTTGAATAAACAATAAAATAATAATATTATATGCTTAAGATAATTGTATACTGTTTATGCTGTATACTGATATTGTACTATATATATAGTCGCAATGAATATTTAATAATTTCTACATATATTTCCAGATTGGTTCCAAATTTTACCAACATAATCATGATCATTCGTGTCTGATTACAGCGTCGATGAAACCTGAAAATATTTTACAGAACACGTACAATATATACCTAAAAATTTTCTGGCTGTTCAAATATTTTCGTTAGCTAAACTTCGTTCGTCAACCATACTCTAACACTTCATATCAACCCTACTTTGACAAATCTTTCTCAAAACATTCTCAAATACCTTTCAAGCAATCCAGAACACGAAGACAATCGATAAACCAACAAATTTCGATCGTTTTGTAAACCCACGATCCTCTTTAAGCTTCCACTCGATAAATATCCAACTGTGAAACTGTCAGGGGCACGCGTAAACTGTCACGATGTACTTGGCTTGGTAGATACTTGGCGCCGTTTCCATTGTCCTTCGTGGCGAATCTGCATTCCGAAACGGCGCGTGCAACCCGCATAAAGATCGTTGGAACGCGGCCGTGAGGTGTTTCCTCTGTTAAACTTAACGATAGCCTGTGTATCGTGGCGCGGCGGATATTTAAAGCAGTCGTGGAAATCGAAATAAACGGACGACGAATCGATCGCGAAACGATCCGCGGCCACTTAACTCGATAAAGAGAATGGTTATTGCCAGCGTGTGAACAATTCGCGTACATGTATTCAAGTGCACGTTGAGCTAGAGAGTAGGTCTTGTTGTGTCGGAACGCGTACGACCGTACGAGTTCAAGTTAAAGTGGTAAAAGGAATATTGTAACCCTTCGTTCTTGATTTACGCATCGATGCGCTCGAAACCCCGCGACTAGAAACCCGGCGATGTTAATGACGCTTTCGATCGGATTCCATGGGAGATTTAGTGTTCGTCCAGCGTCTCGTAAAATTTATCAAGAAGTATGAAACGGTTTTCCGTGGATCGGTGAAATTAAACGGGTTTCGTTTGGACGAAGTTGACTTAAATATTGTCCAAATAAAATATTTGGAGAATTATTATATAAATGATATATCGTTCTATGTGGATAGATATATTGTAGACGAGAGTAAAATAATTTGGGAATGCTGTTTATGACTTAGGTGTACGCAAAGTATGATATTTAAAATAGAAATTAATATTGAAATATAAGTAATTTATTTTATTTGCAAATATTAAAGACTATCATAAGTGAGTGACCTGTGCAACACGTGCTTTTTAAATGTAAGATTAAATGTTTCATTATTATTCGATTCTTGACGAAGAGCAGAAGAGTCATTGTTTTCAATTATTGCAAATACGGTATTGTAATACAATATTAAAAAAGATTAATATAGAATGACTTTTCACCTAATTCTTTGAGGCTTAATTCAAGGGTTAATTAAAGAAAATGATATAAATAAACTTATTTTTCCTATGTTATTTCTAATATAGAAGTATTATTCTAGTTAAAATGATTCTTTATTTCAACCCTTTACTTTGTATCCTCATTTGAAATGAAACTTGCCCAAACTTGGAATAAAATGCTCAGAAGCTACGGAGAAATTGTAAAGAGTAAGTTGGAATTTTATTACCTGTGATACTAAAAAGGTGATACTACGAGACCTTTTTTGCATGCATCCTTACTGCTTACAATTATACAGGCGTATCTTTTTGTTATCGTTACAGATTAGTGCAAGTTACTTTCACTGAACGTTTGAAAGACTATTTGAGCACCACATAGCAATACAATTTACACGGCTGAAATTACCCGTTTCTCTTGTTCGCTCCTTTCGTGAGAACCAATTATATTCCTTCTCAGTCGTTTTATACTTCCGGTATCCATATAACGTTACCGTTATAGTGATCGTTATTGTATGTACAGGCTATTTATTCTTTTCATTATATTCTCACTCTTTTTTGGCTTTTAATATCAAGTTAAAACTCGTAACTTGTTGCCTACGCTTAAATGTCGTAATATGCTATATTCGATTTAACTCATATTTTTACATTTTAATAAAAATATAGTATACTCTGTATGTCATCTTATTATTTGTATACCATACTTGACTATGCACTAGCAATTAAAGAATTTTTAAGATCAAGTATTTATTCCTTCGTTGTATTAAATGTCCTCATCGTCTGTATGTGATATCAAGGAGCATCAAATTATCTAGAGCGTATTTGCATTTTACTGCAATAGTTCTACTGTAATATATATTATTACATATTACATACTATTATATATTAATAGGCAATAATTCTATAATAATTCTTATATGAAAATTTGAAATTTTACGAATCATAAATTACAAGTTAACAATTCCGACAAATTCTCTTGAACAATGCCAACAGGTTTGTTGGTAGAACGAACGAAGTTGTACGTATAAAATTGTAAATTTATAAGAAAAAAGTCTATAACTTATAATTTGCAATTTGTCGATTCACTGTCATGACTTTAATTGCGATTAATTGTACAAAAAGGTCAAGAAGAAAAATTGACCTTCGAAACAAGAATCATCAAGTCAAGACCTCAAGGCTGCCGATCTCTCTTATTTCAAAGGATCAAACGATGTAATTCGTTCTGCTCACAAAATTGGAAGACAGATCTGTTTGAAAAAGGCTGAAAAACGTCTCGCCTTTGGAACCAATCGAAACTCATTACTGCGCGAAGGTGCCTTTTGTTTCTACGAGGTTCTCCTCATCATCAATTCGTTGCTGATCTTTATTCTCGCGAAGGATGGCAAGTGCAAAAACATTTCGTCAGAAACTTATTTAACCGATATCAAAAACCATCGAACAGCGGCGGATAACATACTAATGATATTTTCGATTCAATACACACGTCCTGACGTTATTTCGGCACGTTTTCAGTAAAGTGAAACGCGCTCATTTCGAAGAATATTTGGGTCAGCGGCTCGTTAACATTACTATAAAAAATATGGTGTTGATCAACGCAAGACAGAATTTTCAACTGGCCACGAATGAAAGTGGAACGTGTCGCCGCGATCTTACTTTTAATCGCGCGTTCGTCCCAGGGAATGGAAAGAATCTTCTAACTATCCAGTAATTATTTGTTCGTTTTACGACCATAAGTTATCGCGATAAAATTAATAACTATGCAGCAGGAATCTTATTGCTGGACAAAATATTTGACGTACTTTCAAATGATTTATGTATATTATCGTATAAATGCAGACGAGAAAGTTAGTTCTAGCTGTCAGTTCTAGCTGTAAGCTAGAAATTTATCAAAATGAATTTTATAAAACATTAATTATTTGAATGATTTGATGTACTAATAATGACAATATTAATATAACTTTTGCTTTCAGATCATTTCAAAATATAGTATTCGTGAGATTGCCAATATAATCGAATATGATTTGAGATACTCTCATCTTCATTATATTCTCATGTTGTTACCTCGATACCGTTGCTGGGTCTCTAGGCGAAAGTCTTTCTATAGATAGCAACCGCGACCTAGTCACGTGGAGGATGTTTCCTGCGTAAATCTCCTCAAGTGATTCTCATGAGACTATAAGGCATCGCACTTAACTCGTTAAGTCACACCAATAAACAAGCATAAATTATCTTCCAACATTTAAAGAATTTAGTTATGATTTAAAGAAAGATTTGAAGCTTACTCAAGATCACACGAAGATTATGCCAATGTTATTTAACAGTAACTCCAAGGTTGCTCGAGATATTTAAGGCCATCTGAAGAGGTCATTTCCAAATCATTTGGTCGTTACAAGGTCACTTCAAGGTCATTCTGTCGCTTAAATGATATTTAAGGGATCTATTTTGAGGATCTACAATAGTGAGTAAATATACAGTGTAACCCAGTTCTTTCAGTCAAACGTTATCAGTAGATTCCATAGGTCAAGATAAGAAAAGAATGCCGTACAAACGTATGTCACTGGAAGCATTGTTAAAGAGTTATATCAACGAGTAATAAACGAGAACTTCAAAGAGTATTAATAATTAATAAATAATTAATAACAAAGATTTTGAAATGGCGTTATAGTTGAAGTTGTAGAAATATTACGATTAGATTTACGCGATAACCCGAAGATATCGGGTTGAGTCGGGTCAAGAATTTTTCCCGGGATCGAGTCGATTTCCCGAAGGTATCTCGTATTCCCGGGAATTTCGAAACTCTTAAGAAAGTCGGAACTCCCGAGAATTTCGGGATTCTCGAGAAAGTGGGAATTGTCAAGACTTTTGGAATTCTTGAGAATGTTCAAATTATATAAACTAGAATACTGAGCAAAAATAAGAACGAAATACATGATAGATATAATATTTCATTATGAAATATTATAATTTCCTATATAATTTTATAACTCTCAAATAGGGCAATCTTGAATTACGAGATACTTTCAGGACCCGAAACGACTCGTATTATACCAGTATCGGATTTTTTATATTTTTGGCTTTTCGAACACCTCTAATTATGTTACATTCTGACTGTTGCTACTTAAGTATTTCTAGTCTATTCATACTTTGTACTAATGTACTCCACTGTCACTCATTTCGTATAACGTTTCTTTTTTGTTATAGCACTTTTTTGTTTAACAATGCTTCCAATGACGTGTGTTTTATAACATCTTTTTCTTATCTTTATCTACAGAATGTATTGAGTATCTACTGTATGTATTAGGTTGTCCGGAAAGTGTCTTTCTTTTCCAGACACGTCTTTTACAACAATGCATCTTTATACAAACATGAAACCCAATCTGTCGAACATTATGATCTTTAGTTTGGTAGAACAAAATGGATCATACGTAATTCGATAAAATAATATAAAACGGAAAATGTTGTGCATTCCATTATTTCCTTCTAAAACGAAAGAAACTTTTCGGACGACCTAATATATATATGTACATGATGTACTATATAATATTATTTGCTCAATATTTTTCACATTCTACAACGTATAAAATCTACAACATTAAACATACATACATGTCCATAATAGTTTCTACATAATAACTTTTACATTTTGTAATGTATATGAACGAAAGCGAAATACAATGAACGAACTAAATTGACGAGTATTTTTCCATCGACGTAAGATCTCATTCGATCTCATCCGATCATCGAACTACCCATCACTATAAACAGGTTTCGACGTTTTACGGCTATTTCAAGATTTCCGGAATGCGATCCAATTTACGATAACGATCCTTACCCCGATACATGTTGCAACATACGACAGCTCTGAAAACTACTGCACGAGATGTTCATACATATATGCCATCCACGCAATTCCTACTGACAATTCTCGGAGATGATTGTAGACGTTCAACGATTCTTCGTGCGTTCCACATGTTTCCTTCAGTACCATTCTGACTCGAATGACTCCTACCATATTCTCTTTCAGTTCCTTCTAATATATTTGTTCGATGTGTTTATACTAAAATTGATTAAATTAGTTGAAAAATACGAACCTTAAATGTTTCAATATTTGTATTATATATATAACGTGTCCTTCTATTTGTACTTTTAACTTATTATTTGTATTATTTTGTATTTTGCAATTTGATGTTAAATATTTTCATCGCTTTCTATCCACGATATACGAAAGTATGTAACATAATTCGATACGAAATTCTTCACTATGAAGTTCTTTAGTATACGAATTCTTCACAAGAATAAGTATCAATAGGAATTTTGATGCACCAGGATATTACACGCCCATCAAGTCACCGCAAATCGAAACGTCACGAGACGATAGGGTATAAACTCGTGGAGCGTGAGCTTAATTTCATGCCGGACAAAAACTAAAATGGTTCGCCATCTTACCTGATAGTCGGCGATAAATTATAAAATCCTTAGTTCAATTATTGCACTATAACTCGGATAATTCACTCAGCCGTAAAACATTGCGTGATGCGAGAATTCAATTAACGCACCAACTGTTCGCGCCTTTTGCGGAATCTTTCCACCGAAGGATACTACCGTTACAAGGATTGCGTGATAAAGTCTTAAACTTATGCAAACAATTTCTGAAAATTTTATGAGAGAAGCCCGGGCGGGGATAACGGAATCCAATTTTATCGATTAAGCAAATGTTTCCTGCTTTCATTGACCACTCGGAAGTTTGGATTTAATTGCAAATTGAATATGGTTTCACAGTTATTATTGATCATTAGTCCCTAAATATTTGTTTATTGTATTAATAAGTAATAAATTAAATAATAATTAAGCTAAATAATATAATAATAAAAATATATAAATAAATAATAATATAATAATAAATTAAATAATAATTGTTTATTAATTTTTGAGTAAATGTATGTTCAAGATTACTCGACGTGTCTTCTGGATCATTTTGCCTTTAAATAATTATTTTATTACGGCCCTTAAATTTGGCAATTCATATCCAAAACTTAATTGATACATCACCTGATGAACTTATTTCGATGAAAAATATTACCTGCGTTTTTTTTTAAGGTTTTAGGAAAAGCTTCAGAAGAAGATTTTGGGATTACATACCTTTTAGAAAGTTGGTCACCACAAACAGGTATAATTACGATTTAAAATCTTAGGATAATAGAGACAGGTGAAAGTTTTGTGACCATCAACATCATACTGTAATGAAGATGAATCTTCTCTTGTTACACAGAAATAAATTATCAGGGAGTAGATTTATTTGAACAGGAAATATCAAGTCTAGAAATGCAATACGTATAAGATTAAATTTACTCTAACTACCTATATTATTCCTAAACTTAGCTACTAATACAATATACTGATAATAATTTTTACACATAATTTCCCATTTACACACTTTACTGTTAATAAAGAAATGGAAGTTTCTGAAATTCGATTTCTAATGCACTACTTCAAAATACATGTTAATCGATTTCATCACAGGAAACAGATTGCTATAATAATTTGTTAAATCATTATTTAATAGATATATTATTTAACTGCATATACACGATTAAATTATTTTCAAATTTTTCAAATGTTATTCCCTCTCTGTTTAACCGTTTCCAATAAAAATTTAAGATGATCGTGTCGCGTGTAATCGCGCGTAGGAATGCACCCTCTTTGATGCGTTGGAAGCAAGTTAATTAAGATGCAAGCAGTAAAAAAGTAATCAAAAAAACAAGAAAACTCACGCACGATATCATCGTAACAATTCGTTGCTACGATTTCGCAATTAAACCGGCGGGAGACCGAGAGTTTAATTGAGGCCTGCATTCTCGGCCAATTATTCGCGCATTCTTCGCGCGAAAAATGCAATGATTCTACATATTAAAACATTTTCCTCTCTTTACCTACATGGGTATTATTTAAACGAAAGCATATTAATTAAATGCTACATTTAATTCTTGACTTTTTCCGTGACATTTCGGCTTCAATCTTGTTTATTCAAATTAGTTATTTTAATTGCAAGCCTTAATCTTTTTCATTTTTAATTATTAATTTTGATCGTGGCATATTATTTTATAGTTTTTATAGTTTCTATGAGTTAAATCCATAATTTATCGCTACATATACCTATCTAAATATTTCTGAAACTTTTTAAAGGAAATATGAATTCTTAACATACATATAGATCCTTTAAGGAGATTTATATCGATCGCAGGGTACCGAAGAAAAATTGCTATCGTACATGTATATTAATGAAGAAAATTAATGGAACTATTATAATTGTCTAGAAGATGTCTCGATAGGAACGTAGACATGAAAATTTTTTAATTAACATTCTAGAATACATTATAATGTTTGTCTGTGCCTTTGAATCTTATTGTAAATTATAATATTATGAATTAGGTCCATATTTATTTTTAATACATTCTTTTCACCATATCTTCCATGCTTTTTTTATCTTGTTTCATCACTCCCAAACTTTTACTTTTTTCTCGCTATTATACGTTATAAATGAATCTATTTACACAGTTTTGACAAAATTCAATTGACGACCTGATATGTTTAAAGTGATTAAGTAATTCACTGATCTATGGTAATCAAAGATCAAGAAAATTGTTTATAAAAAAAATAAGAACTGCGTGAATTTACGACAACGTTTACTGACAAAAAATCTTCTTACAGTAGTTGAGTTTACATACAATAATTTGCATTTTTTTGGGGCGGGGGTAACAGAGAACGGCAGGCAAAAAAAAAAATAGGAAAAGAGTATGTATATATGTGATCGGATCGCAAAACTACGCGAAGAGTAATGTCACGATAACGTCTAAAAAAATTGACAGAATCGCTTCTCTTCGATGCGATATGGAAGCGAGGTCGGAATTCTCGAAGAGATGAGTCGACGTTCCGTTTTAACGTACAAAACTTAATAAAACAATCAACCGACAATGATGGGGCTTTAATCGGCTCTAAAGGGAAGTTCTCGTAATATACATATCGTATAAAAAAAAGAAAAAAACGTACGAAGATATCACAATCCAGAATAATAAATTTACACGCGATTTCTGTGCTTAATTCAGGACCAATCGCCACCCCATACGCATTAAGAAAGACTAGAATGATTAAGAATATTAATCGACGATTGGAAACTTATAAACGTACGTGTTTAACAATGATTCGTTAATAATGATACGGATAATAATAATTATTATTACAATAATCCTCGATATAACTACGGTGAGACGATCAAGAAAAATTGTTCTCCTGTTTTTCAATTTTTTTTTCTTTTTTTTTTTGATTGACACGACGCGTTTATAATAATGCGAGTTTATGTACAATGATTATAAGTGAGAAAAATACATTAGACAACTGGAAAACGATGTACGTCGATCGTTTTGCGTTGTCATGAGATTTATGCGATGGGTTGCGTAATTGATCATTTACATATCGGAGTTTTTTTATTTCAACAAGTTTTTGTTGAACGTGAGCAAAGTTAAGCAGTATGGAAATTTCTCTATCATCTTACTCCTTCGTTTTTTCCTTTCTTGTGCGTGTTTGAATCTTGTTATAACATTGTTATTTTATTCTATGTAGTAAATCATGTTTGTTGCATTATGTTGAACGAAAAACACCGATATGAACGAACTTTCGACGACTGGCGCATTAATTGAAGAAAATAACGCTAGACATAGTGTAGTAATACTAAACGAAATACTTAAGAGAATCTTAGACATCTTCTCCGCGTTGAAAGAAAGAAACAGTAAAGAACGCCTGCTATCCCTAACTGTACAAACTGCACGTTACTTTACCATCGTATTTGCATTGTTAAATCATCCTTCTCGCCTCATAATTCGCAATTTCGTCTTCGTTTCAACGATAAAATCATTCTCACACACATATGCTATCGATTGTCTTTCTATAATTTTACGTTCGATGCAAAATATTCTACGCCTTTCACGAGTCTCATAACATATCAGCACTTTTTTTCTGCAACCCGTATGCACCCGTATCAAATCGTTTGAAGAACAAGATATAATATTGTCGAAGTTGTTCTTTAATATATACAGATTCCGTATATGCTTCGAAAATTACTTCTTTTTCACAGATCTGTTTGTCCTAAGTACATAGAAGTGATATGAAAAATTAGAACCATATATGGACGGATTCTCATTTTTACATCTCGCAACAGATATTTGGAATTTTTACGAATTCACAAATTTCATGGCGTCGAAGAAAGAACTGCTCGTATCTTACTCACGCATTACTAGTTCCATGTTGAGGCAAAAAATCTCTCTCGACCACCTCCGAAAAACCGCGCAGATTACCTCATACAAAGAGAAACATCACATTCCATTCACATTCACGCGTTCCACAAGCATCGATCAGGTGTCGATACCTTTCGAATGAATCGAAACAACCAAACTTACGGTCAAAAATTCACGAACTTGAAATTGTCCACCTGTTCAAGACAGAGAATCGATTATTGGACACGAAACAATCATGTTCATGAACCGATGGTCCAGAATGCTCGATCATATGTGTCAAAGACGAGCAAACAACAAAGAAATGATTTCCAGTGAATCTCTATTGGATGATGCTCAATCGGTGCATTCTGAGGCGAAGCTCTCGAGATCTACGTAATGTCCGTTCATATTGTCTTCGAGTAACTGCGCCAGATCCCTCCTTAGAGTCTGGAACTCCGGCCTGCGGTCTGGATCAGCCTGCCAACATCGGGAAATCACCCTGAACAGCTCGCTTCGACAATGCGAAGGTCTCTCCAGCCGATAACTGTTCTGCACGTTTCGCATCACTTCTCGTGCCGTCATGTCCGGGTACGGTGTCGAACCTGCGTTAGGGAAATTAGTTCTTCTGTCATTGATAACATTGATAATATAATAGGAAAAATATCTCCACTAAGATATCATTAAATATTTAATTAAATAATTGCAATACTTCTAAGTAACATCTTATATTATGATTCACAAAGATAAAATAATGCATTAAAAAATACATATCTGTTTTATAAGTTGTAAATTATTAAGACAATTACTTAAATGGGAATGACAAATAGAAATAAGGGAATTAAATAATTACTTAAATATGAAATAAGAAATATGAAAATGATAGAATATTAATAGGACTACGAAAGAATCAAGTGTAAAAGAGACAGAGAAATAAAGAAAAGCGAATGAGCGAACGAATTAGTTAAGAATTAGAGAACAAGAGTCAGCGAAGAGTTAAGATTATAGAAGTAGGGAGGAAGGTTGTATTATTATTTTATCGTCAATATAGTTGCCATTATTTCATTTATGAAGTAGTCAGACTTAATATTAAAGAAGTTTAGAACTGGGATAGGAATATAAAATACCAAATTCGAGAAATCAATGATTCACACATACCCAGGGTGACGATCTCCCACATCAAGATCCCGAAGCTCCAAACGTCCGTCTTAGTGGTGAATAACGAATAGATCAATGACTCGGGCGCCATCCACCTTATTGGCAACGCGTTTCTGCCGTGTCTCGTCTCGATCACTTCCCCATCTTCGTTCGCAAATCTGGACATACCAAAGTCGGCGATCTTGCACAGCTTGTTATGGTCCACTAGCACGTTCCTCGCGGCAAGATCACGGTGGATGATCTGCAAAATCGAACAAAAGCACACGGCTCGATCAACGTTCCTCCATGAGACAGTGACCGCAGGTGGACGTCCTGTTACGCAACCGCACTATAGTTACCGCATTGCATATACAAGGTATCAAGTGATAGAGCGAGCAAACTCGAATCCTCGAACTGGTTGGATTGTCGCGTAGAAAAGTTTCAAGACCTCTTCTACCACCAAAGGTATTCTTCGACGACGGGACTCGACGAATAGATTTTATGACCCGCGGATTCCATGTTGCTCGGCTTCGTAATACGGCGGCAGAGACACGTTATTGCTGATTATTTATTGTACGTCTGATTTATCGCGTGTTCGTCGTACTGTTATTCGCCGCGGAAGCTGTGCTTGATTTATTTTACGTTCTCGTGTGGCCAGCCACCGCGGACCTCGCGAACCGTGTGCTTCAATGGAAATTGCTTGGCGTACCGGTAAATACGCGTGAAATTTAATTGTCGTACGACCTCGACGCGTCGATCAAAGTCAGTGATGATGTTTGAGCAACGATGAAAGCCTCGATTAAAGTAGTGAATGGTACTGAATTGTGCTGCAGACTTCCGTCATAGATGATTACAGGTTCAAGTCTCCAGGGAATATTCGAGGAAATGGTACGACCGTTATATAACACGAGTTTGGATGCAAAGCCTAGTCAAAAGTGTAAATTGTTGAGTTTCTTTTAGCATCAGTTAAGAACCTATCGTTGTAAGCAAATGTATTTAACATAGCAGTAGCAATATTCTCAAAAGCTATTTTTGATCGATTATCCGATCAACAATATCGATCCGCGTATACATACATACATTTCTCCGATTTCAGAAGATAAAATGGACCATCATCAATGAATCATCGAAGTAAATGAAGTCCCCATATACAAAATCAAAGTTACACGATAAGAACATGTTATGAATCATCTTATTAATTAACACAAATCTTTCGTGGAATAAACAACAGATTATTGTTACTTTCCAAGAAAATTTTGTTTCAAAAGATGTTCAAGAAACTTTAAAACAACACGGAAGAGTACGAATAGGCTGTCGGAAAATCGGGTGAGCGGGCTCCCGCCGTTCGACCGTGGCTGATGCTAATGAACTTGCGCTGCTCAATGTCAAGGCAAGCTGGATATACATACGTCTTTGCCGTTTCTTTAATGACTTCATCTTCTAGATTTATAGCGCGCCGCGCGACCACCGGTGCAAAACTCGTACGCGAGTCCATTTGTCGTGCCGACCTGCTCGTGTTTCTACCCGCTTCTCAACGTTTTGTACGGATGAAAAATATATTTTCGCGACTACTTGCGCGTAACATAAGATACCAGTGTATCTATGGTATGTCGACGTTACCGCATTAAAAGAAAAAAAAAAAATGAAATGTCAAGAAGCCAAACGATTCGTATTCTGCTCACGTTTAAGTCACGTTCTCGTGATAAATATTTTGGACGAGTGTCGTATAATTGATAAATAATTTAAAAGTGCTCCATTGCTTACGTATTATTATCTTTATTACACTGACAGGAGGAAGTTTTGTTTTTCCAGCTATCGTTTTAACTTTGATAAATGTCCTTCCTTTGTTTTAAATTTACTTGTATTTGTGTCTTTCTTTTCATTTTTATCTTGAACTTGTCGATGACTCGCGTTATTTAAAAAATGTCAAGTGAAGAAAATTTCTAAAAATTATAATTCTGTAAAGTACTCTCGATTCTATGTTATTACGACGTTGAGTTTCATCCTTCAATATTGATGCGGAAAGACGATAAATAATTCAGAATAAATATTTCCCCGGATGTATATCCGTATTAATTTGCAACCGAAACAATACCTCCGCGGTTCGTGCGAAGTAAGCATAACGATCTCGATCTTAAACCAATAAGCCTTGCTGTTTCGAGGCTTTAAATCATTTCATCTCGTTCGTGCATCAGCCGTGGCTTCCACTTTCAATTAAGGGTACTATGTATGTCGGCAGAATTATTGGAGGAACAATTCTTGAGAAGAATTTCTGCGAACTCGTATATAATCTTTGATTGAAATCGACATCCTGACTCAGTTGCTCTTTGCCCGTCCTTCCAACGACGAACATAGCATACTGATTCCAATCGAGACTTCGTTCCCGCTGTTCGATGCCTCGAGCAGCCTCGCCGCGTGCATCTCCATCAACCGAATCATAACCGGTCAATGATGATATTTAGCTATTTACCATTTTTTACCTCGCTACTGCATTGTCATCGATATTCGATAAAAGAATAGAAAAGAAAGAATTTTCTCTGCGTCGCTACGTTATTCCAGTAAAAGTGTCAGGTTGATCGGAAAGTTTTGTTGGTTCAACTTTTAGCAGGACGGAAATTGCTTATTACAATCGAAATGTTTTTTTTCTAATAATTCATCCGAGTTATATCTATCCGAGTATTATCTAATAATTCATTCCTCAATTACTTAATCTATATGTATATATTTTTTCAGCGTCCAGTATTTTATGGAATTTTTTTGCCTATAGAAAGATTTTCAGGAAAAAAAGGAATCGATTATTTTTATTAAAATTTTTATTAATTAGTCTTCGATATAATATTTTAGTAATTTATTTAGTAAATTTTCGTAGCGAACTGTTAGTTTTTTATTTTTTTATTATTAAAGTATTCTTTTGATGCACTTACAGTCTGATTCTCAGAAACCTAGTTATTCTCTTTTGTAAAATAGTTCTATAAAGGTCTAATGGAATTATCTGAAAGCGTAAAAAGGTTGCGATATCTACCTTGATGCAATGTCTCTGTCTGACATTCGTCTAAGGTTCACCTTATTATAAAACAACTTACTCATCAAGTTTTTAAGAGCAATTAATTTTCCGAACAAGGCGCAACATCACCTTCATTTGAAAACTCCAATCATTTTGCAACACATACGAAAAAATGATTAAAATACTTCGTGACTCATGAGCGTTCATGTTCGCACTATGAAGTACATGATTTGTTATTCTAATACGTCGACAAAGGGCGGATTATGGAATAGATGACACGACAGAAGCACCAACCAGTCAGATGAATTATGGAAATGATGCAGACACGTGTTAGTTGCTTCGTATGCTTGTATAAAAAGTTAAGTAAACCAGTTGCTAAGGAATGTTTCATACGATGCAAAAACTTCGTCCATAACGAGTAATATGTTTTTAAATGAATTTTTTCACACTCGAGAAGATAACGATGAGATTCGAGTTGCACTTTTTAAACGATGTTATAGCTAGCAGAGATAGTTAACGTACAGTTGAAGTTTAAGGCACGTTTCTCGCGGTTGGTAGAGCGAAAAAGAACCTTGATGTTCTCCATGCTGGAATGTACACTACCGTTTTCCTTCCGATGAGTAATTATCGTCCACTAACTTCAGAAAATTAGCTTTCACGCGGCAATTCTCTGAAGACGATTACGCGAACGCCATTCGATATTCGTAGAAGATAATTACGAACGGTTCATTCGATATTTGCCCTTGCAAGAAACGGCATGAAATTTTTCTAATCGAAGGTTTACCATCGGTAATATTCCTTCTACAGTTGCTTCCTTAGAGATGAATTTCATTTTTACGCCATTCAAACTGACTATTACGTTTCGAATTATTAAATATGTTATAAAATGAAAAAATCGAAATTTAGGATATTGTGTACAAAAAAACCCCCAAAAGATATATTTGAATATTTACGCAGGGTTATAAAGAAAACGAACGATAATTTAGAATGTTGACTTGGACTTCGAGTCACGATACTATCTCAAAAAAAGAGTCCATTAAACGTCGTTGGATGCATAAAAATGTCTGTTTTATGGTTCCGAAGCGAATCACGTGCCTTCAACAAGGAGGTTAGAACCGTAATATTAAACGCGCTCGTGTCATTCTGCGGTTACGGCGGCATTATCAACTTCGAATCACACGTTTTTTGGCTTGAAATTTCATAAATCGACAATAAACATTCGACATCTCTGTCACTACCCCAACTTGGATCTTAGCACGATTTAAAATGTGTCTGCGGATGCCTACCTAATTCTTTTAATCTACGTAAACGGTTTGCAACCATAAGATGATTTTCAGTACTTTACATTTTTAAAATTTCGATCTTTATAGAATCCCGATTTTCTTCAGCAATATTTCAACAACGAGATTTTATTAACATCGATGGCTTCTGTTCGCCAAAAATGTCTCGATGAAGTAATAAAATTTGTTTAATTATCCAGTTTTTAAATCACTATACTCAACATCCTTTTTAAAATTTTTAATTTTTTGTAAATCTAAATAATCGAGCTACTGAGAAGTTGGAAGTTGGTTCACCGTCGAATAAATTTCATCAAGACACGAGACAGAAAGATATTAGGTCTTATGCTAACTTTCTTACGAGAAAAGAACTCGCTTTAATCGATACAAACTTCTTCGCGTATTCCCGCTAATATAAGTTTATTGCTGTTCACACCAACGTAGGGTTGTAGGATGATCGTTCCAGAATTTATCTCATTTGACCATGTTATTAATTTTTGCCCACTGACACAGATTCACTGGTGAAATGATCTCTGGTCCCGCGTCTTTCCGACGCTAAGAAAATATTTGACGTACAAATACCACTGGCAAGCTGTTTGTCATGCCGTCGCTTTTTCGCTCGCGACCTTCAGTCGTAACGTATAGCCAACCTCGAAGGACGAGATATTCGGTTTTTAATGCGGGGTATTCTTTTGACACGTAGGTGCTTTTGAAACACATTGGAAACTTTAAAGGCGATATTTTATCGTTTCATTATCTTCGTTATTGAGAAGCTTCGATTTATGGCGAGTTTATGAAGCTTTGTCAGATTAAAGAATTTACTACGTGAAGAATATACTACGCGAAGACTGGACTTTTCGCACAAAAAAAGGTATGAAAATGTGATATTACGAGAGACAAAATCAAATACGGGGTAAAAATGAAAAAAAAAGAAACTTTTGCACAGATACAATTTTGAAAACATGAAAATGTAAGAAATTACATCAAACAGGATTGTAAATTTGAAAAAGAAGAATATTTGTATAAAGAAAAATTTGGAAACATAAGAATATAAGGAATTAAATGAAATAGGGATGTAGATTTGTGAAATTGAAGCTTTGCATATTTTGCGTAAAAAGATACAGAGAAAAATGTTATATTGATTACGAAAGAGAACTATTTCATCTAAGTTAATTTCCAATTAATTTACCAAAAGTGGTGAAAAATTTGATCATTGACATTCTTCTGAATTAATAATTTTGTATGACATTTACGAAGTCTGAATCTTTCCTTTGTTGTTGCAGGATGAAATACAGAATCGATTATAGATTCGAAAAGAATTAAGAACAAGATCGGCATGGCACGAATATAACAACATCGGCGGCAATACTTTGATATAATGTTACAGTAAGTAGACGGTCGCTGTATCGTTTTGGCTTCGTCTATAAGACTCCTTTAACACGCGAGCATGTAAGGTCATAATAAATTTTCGGCCAACACCAAGAAGCCTCGCGAGCGTAATGGAAATACAAATAAGGGGGGAGTGATAATTTAAATGCGACCACGAAAGGGTACTTTCAATAATTCAAAGATATTAAAAGCCGTACGCGACACGATACTTACGATTTAACGTCCTTAAAGATCAACATGATAAAAAGATTTAGTTCTCAAGTATTTCAGATTATTAATAGATACAGAATCGTTTAATCGTTTATCGTTAATCGTTTTATTAGAAAAGAATTATACATTTAAGAGTTAAAATCAATTCTCACTTCGTTTACACACCGTCGTAATAATCTACGATAAATTAACCGAGGAAAATTACGAATAAAATGTTGCGTTAGTGCAACGTCGATGCGTAGTGAGTTAAAAAACACATACACCAAAATGATTTATATTAAAATAAACAATAAAAAAATCAAAAGAAACATACATAGTAAAATCAGAGTACACTCTCACCTTTTTTGACGCAAGATACTCCATGCCTCTTGCCACGCAGTATCCAAAAACAGTGAGATCCCTAGAGGTGAGCGCGGCCGAGTCCTCACTGAAATTGTAGAAATCCTGCCTGGTGCGATGATCACGCAGGTACGCTAACAATTTCCCGTACATCACGTACTCGAGTATAAGATAATGAGGCTCTGCGAACAAGCATATACGATTACACAATTAAACGGTCTTAAAGCTTCGCGAAATTGCAGTTTGATCAGCATTAACTCGGTGAATGAAATAGGGCGTACGATGCCGTGCATGGGATTAGGGGACCCCATATGGTGAGAATACGAAGAGCTGTACTACACAGCAAGGCCCTTAAAGTAATTTAACCGGAGCACTTTCGGGCCCCCGTAGGTAGTATCAGGCTGATTGTAACATATGGGCCCACTTTTGCTGGCTCCACGAGCTCGTGGAGCTCGGGGTTACCATTACCAGCCTTTAACAATTTTCGTTTGTTAAGGAGCGTTTCTTTTCTACGAGTAGATTCGTTCCGCGCAAGACGATCTGTACACTCGGTCATAATATTTGCACAGCGAGAAATGTAACGTGGCGAATGGATAACGCAATCAAGATACAGTGAATTCTAAGTTTGGTCCATTTGTGCTGTTACGATGCTGTTACTGGGGCTAATAGCTGTACTCTTGAACAATGAATGTGCTTGCAGCTGTTATCATGTCGATAGCATCGGCAAACTTTAGTCAAACTTTATTTAAGGATTATAGTGTAGAGTATAGGAATTGATCTTTATTAAACATCGGTCCAGTTTTTTATTTTTTAGATCTTTATCAAATTACAAAATTTCATACGACCTCATTGTTTGATTATGGAGTTCTAATTTCTAGCTTGCGGTGTAAAAGTCATAAAATCTGGTGTGAAACATGAGAAAATTATACAACCACGATTGAATGATCATAAGGACTCGATTGAAATCATCTTGGAGTCGGGTTTGATAATTCATAAAATTATAGTAGTCTAGGTCGTACATTTTGGTCTTTCACGCAATGTCTTAAATCAGGCCTCCACGATCTTGTGATTATTTTTCCTTTATATTTCTACTTTTCCAAGGAAGAGACAAAATTTCAGTAATGTAGTGTCTTTGATATTTAAACATGTTATATACAAATTCAGCTTAACTAGTTGTTATGCGAAGCTGCTACAGGGGAAATAAAGTGTCAAAACCTCGATGAAGCTTTTCTCAAACGGTCATCCTAATAAATATCCTCAATTTCATATTTCAGGAACTGATCACCGCTAATTTAAAAATAAATTACTGCGGACATCAATGAATGGTAACGAAATTCATGTTTTGCACCTAGCCTAATCGGATTCTGAACAAACGAGACGCCGCTACAACCGCTCGAAAGGCAAAGATTTGTCACCAGTAATTGGCGGTAGTGACATAATTAATGCCACACGCGATACGTTATCTAAGGGTATCGATCTGTCGCGAGATCAGAAGAGTACGACACAAAGTGGACCCTTACTCGCGCTCCTAATTTATCCACGATAAAGTATTATAGAATCTCGTTCCATGTGAATAACGCCGACTCCCGATTAAACCGTGAAAAGAAGAAGAAGAAGAAGAAGAATAAAGCGGAGAGAAGAAAAACGTCGGTACCATCAAAAGAACTCTTTTAAGGATCGTGAACTCTGAACACTAGGGGTGTCAGAAATTTTTCAACGTGCCACAGATTTGTTTTTCAAAGGAAATACCTAAGCAAACTGACTAATTACTCTCACACCTTTACCTACAAATACTTGCTTGAATTGCATTTTTCTTCTTCTTTTTACTGCTGATGGGAAACAATGCCAAATATTCTCCTAAAGTTCGACGCAGCAGTTCATAAATATTTTTCCATCCTTGAAGACAGTCACAGCTTTTTTATTTAGTTCCTCTTTTTAATTTGTTGAAAGGGATCCTTTTGACAAGAACCGGCCGTCAAAGGACGAAAACGTCGCTCGGAAGGAATTCGAACGCGCCCACCATGACCGAAACGATAAATACGGGGGGCCAGAAATTTAGATGCCGTAAATCTTGCGAGTAGGTTCACGCAGGCGTGTTTTTTCTTCTACACACGTCGAACGTAGTCGAAGGACTTTCGGGGTGGTGCATCCCAAAACGAACACGCCACGTCCTCCATGGGCTTTGAGGGTCGCCCACAATTATTAGAATCTTTTACTTCAACTCTTTCTTTATACAACCATCTCAAAAGAATATATTTCTTAAAAGAAAATTCTTCAAATATTCATCAATAGACTGTGGACAGTTTATACATCTATGAAAAAATGCAAATATACACAAACTTACACATAATACAACACATAATATTTGCAATAATCTCTTGTAACTTTTGCAAGTAGCTTTTGCGAGTTTTTGCACCATTATCTCTTAATCATAATTTAAATGAATAATCGTTCTATATGAAACCAGAAGGTGTCGTGATACTTATAGTACTAATAAATTTTCCATATAATTATCAACATATAACTGACAAAACTATCATAAATCTCATACGACCTAATATAGTATCACAAAACCTACAATAATTTCTCTTCGAAAGCTTATCGTACGTAAAACCTAATTTTTCTAAACGTATCAAGAAGCTATTTCCCAGAAGGGGATTACATTTTATACTATTACTAAACCAGCTCTGCGTGCATTAGCATACAATCGCGAAAAAGACTATTCCGCGCATAAATATCGAGAGAAGACCGTAACGACGTCAAATCCAGATCGACGTCCAAGCGGACCGATCGTATCGATACTCTTCCAAACCCCGCTACGAACCATCATTTCGCCGACTTAATAGACGTATTGTGCCACGAGGATCGTCGCTGTGGGGACGCGTATGGAAATTTATACGATGAGAGCGACGATACCGACGAGCTTCCAACGAAAGACGTATAATGGGCCTCCTCCCTCTTTGAAATCTACCACGACTAAAACTTCGAGATTGTCTCGTTGCTGTTTTTGATGTCTCAACCATCGGATTTGTCATTAATGCAGTCGTTGATGCGTATGCAACTTAGACTGGGAAAAGAACTTTTAGTTCCATATCTGATTGTTTATTTATTATTCTTCTATTTATTCTCAAGATTCAATATTTTGAAAAATTCTTCTAACGTCCCTGGCACTGGATTTGTTGACAGTGAGAAATATTTTTGCAATAATGCGAATATGCAGTTTTGATAAGAAGAAGAATTTTTGCCGTCACTTGATCGTTGATCTGTTTATTCTCAAGAATTGATTCTTTGAAAGATTCTCATCGATGCTGTAGCAAGAATCCTTGAATTTCTTTTTTTCAAGGGAATGGTACTCGAAGAATACTCGGTTTATCGTATTGAAACAGCTGGTCATTCTTTTATTGTCCGATGCGATTGTGTTTCGTTGGGTTCTTCGTCGCAGTTTCACGCGTATAACTGCGCACAATCGACAACTGGAAAAACGAAAAACACGACGGCAATTCACTGGTTTATCCTCCTATCGAGATAATTGCGACCAATGTGAGGAACTGTGATTATTTAGCCATCTCGTGCCGATGTAATAGCAATTTATTATACCTCAATTAATCAGACAGCGGTTACGACCCATAGGCAAGCAAATAGCTTTTAACCATTTCACGCTTCGACTTTTAACGCACCACGAACTTGCACGATAATGTTGTGAAATAAAATTTCCTTTCCTCGATGTTTCATAATCGATACTCGTATCACGATCGGTATGTGCTGAACTTAGCAAAAATGTATTTCACGCAATTCGCTGAAGTTAGTAAAATTCACAAACTAGCGAATTCCATATAATTTCTTTACACAATACCTTATTTTACGTTATTTACAAGCAAGCCATTCAGAAGCCAAAGCAATCAACTTCGCTTTTCATAAACGTCTTAATTTCATTATTCCAGCTCAGAATTAGTTCTGCCCTTTTCAAAACCCAAACTATTTACCTCCATAAATTGATTCACTGTAAGAAGGTGACACAAACAATCACAGATATAAAGAAAATTGTTAAAAAACACAATCTAACTTTTCTCCACTTTTTAATACATAATATTAAACAATGTATCTTCATAACAATTCAAATACAATAACAGATTGTATTCTTTATCGCACAGTGTCTCTTAGTCAAAGAAAAAAATCGAATTCTAACATTGTCGCGATTATCCAACCGATTGGAACTCATTAATCCTTCCTTCGTGGTGACTCTGCGGAGGCAGTTCTTCAGAACTATTACTCAATTACCTGCAGAATGATCGCACGTAAACAGCGAGTCCTCCTCCGCTGGTACCAGCGATTGGTCTTCCTTTTATTTGCAAAACAATAGTGCACGCGTGTAAATGATTACGGTGGTCGGTTGAGACGGAGACGAAGGAGAAAGAAGACCTATCATTGCTGACTCAATGACGAGGAATGCATCTCTCTTGCGATCCCCTAACGACGTCTTTAATATGCATTACGCCGTGTTTCACGGCGATACGATCTGTGGATGGTCGTCGAAAACAGGGAATCGTAAATAATTAAAGATGCGCTAGTCGGCGAGATAAGTGCGATTTCAGAGGCGACTACGATCAAAACCAGTTATTGTCTGTAGTTTCGTAGTCTACGCAACGCAGGTGTGAATTACTATTTAAGCCATTAATTCTCGGGAAACGCGATGGCGTTGAATAACGGGGAGGAAAACGTGAGGAACAAAACGAAAGAAATTGGCTCTTCATTTTGGGATTAAAAAAATCCTCACGACTAGATTTTTATACATTTATGGAAAATTCGAAGGAAAATTCGCGATTTATGTACAAAAATGTATAAAATAATCGAAGTAAAATTTAAGTTCCATTTTTTTGAATATATTCATAGAAATAAAAAATTGCATAGAAGTCTGCAGTATACTCATCACAATAGGAATATTAATGGAGACGTTATTTTATGCGATAGACGTAAGAAAAAGACCGAAGAACAATCGTTTGACAACATGGATGGGTTGGAATGTAACTTTTCAAACAAACGAAGCCTCTTCTTACTATTAGAATCTTGATTACTTAATCATCGTATTTTGCAATCTCCGTAAACGAACTGCCACTTAAAACTCCACTAGTTTTTATAAAGCTAGTCGCTGACGTTTACACAGGCAAGGTCAGGAATAAGTGACTCGTGAACTTGGTAACAAAGTAATATCTGCCGGACTCGAATGCGAAAACAACACCTGCGATATTTATTTAACAAGTACTGAGTATTCCATTTTCAACATTCCATCACATTCCTTGTGCAAATATAAGGATGGTCTAAGAAACGAGATATTACCATTTTAGACAAATTACAAAGTAAGGAATTTTTTAATAGATTTTTCTTACATATTAAATAATACCTTTACTTGGACTTTTCTTTGTCTTTTTTATATAAGCATTGAGGTAAGGAATGCCATGTTGATCTAAGAAATGAAAAACTACCTTTATTCATATCATCTCTTATACTAATTACAAAAATAAAAATATTTTTAGTAAATTCTTCCTCAGATATTAAATATTTTGAAATTATAATTGAGGTATTGTCTGTGCACATATTAAATGACATAATTTCGAATTAAAAGCTGTATGAACCATGTTGAAATTAATTTAATTGAGCCTACCTTGTTCTGTACAGCAACCTAGAAGAGTTACGACGTTCGGATGGCTGCCAAGTTGCTGCATGATTTCGAGTTCTCGAACCAGATCCTCCTTTTCTCGTTCGGAAGCACCTTCCTTGACGGTTTTGACAGCTACTAACCGGGTCGTTCCTTGATGACCAGTCAAATCGTCGGCTTCAGCCTTCCAGACCTAAACGACCAAAAAATGCAACGTGAATTCGACTTTCTAATAGGATTTTAATTATAAACTCCATCTTCTGCGTGAAACTAGGTTTTAACGTTCAGAGTTGCATACGATATTACACGTTATACAGAAAATTATGTAATAAATAAGTATTACCTAACGAATGTCTTTTGGTTGAAAAACATACGTTAGTAGCAATTAAAACAGTATTAAAGATCAGTACACTAAATGTTGCAAAGTAATTTTCTCGTTAGATATATCTTAGATTGTAATTTTTACAAAGTATTTCAAAGAAAAGAATCGGTAATATATAAGGAATTCTTATACAATACAGTTGTATAATAAAAGAATTCACATGTTGCCGACAATCGACAAGGTATTCACTGATTATTTGCTTAATGAGAAGCATAGTTCCACCTAACCAGTATTCCAGGAATCACTAAATCAAAAGTAATTCGAATGTCTATGCAAACAAGAACTGTTTATTGAACATTTGAAGTTCATTATATCACCGCGAGTTCCACGGATCATTACATAAATGATAAACAACGATCTATCTGTCGTCCATTGAAATACATGAAATCAATAAACGTCCATAAAATCGTCAAACGATCGAACAATTTAATAAACACTTAATAAAAATAATGAATAATAGATTAAAAAATTTAATGAAAAAGATAATAAAGAATTTGATACAAAGAAAAACTAAACTATCAGAGCGAACATTATTCTTTATAATTTTCTTTCTTCTACTTTTTATTAATGGGCCACTCCCGCCAGTAAATAAATGAATAAAAGAGTGTTTCACAAGAGCGTTTCAAGAGTTGTAACCGAAATTTCGCGGGCGGCGCGCGTTTCACGTTAACGTCGGACGATTTATTATCGCCGTCTCTCGCCTGAGGACTCGCTGTTCCTGTTCCGTTCAAGGGAGAGACTAACGCTTTACCTGGCCGAAGTTTCCTTGGCCGAGGACCGTCTGTAACCTAAGCTTATCTCTAGGAAACTCCCATCTGGATTCTTGCGACGACGGAGGCGGTGGTTTCTCCGCTTCGTGACACTAAACAGAAAAAGAAGACTGTATTGAATCGCGAACGATAATTATTTAAAAATGCCTGACGAATAAATCTGCGGCCGGCCAGTTCCTTTTGATGTACCGCGACTCCGGGCGAAAAGGTGAGCAGAATGGCGTTCTGCGTCGTGAATTATCGTTTCTTCGCGGCGATTATTTTCGAATGAACCATCCAAATAGACGCAACAGCATGGAACTACGCCGAAATGGCCGAGTATTATCGTAATTTATTTTCGTAATTTGTTAGTCACATACTTTAATTAAGTTAACCCTTAATTACCTTCTGTGAAAAATATATATGATTTATATAAAGATTTTAACAACTTTAATAACGTGTACAAATTATTCACGAATAGAAAAAGTCTTATTTGTTATGATTACTTTCTGATAAAAGTTACATTCTATCTTATGATTTTAAATATGCAAACGATTATCGTAGAAACGATAAAATTGAACATGTAAATAATTATGTTATTTAAACAAAATTTATATTCTATTCATATGATTTAGAAGATACATAAGATATGCGACTACCAAGTGTTGTATCCTCGGAAGCTTCGTGATCGCCTTCTCGATGGATGTTTTGAAGTCACCATTTTCAAGATTCAGTGCGTCTTTCCGGCAGCTTATTTCCGACGATGTGTCCGACTCCTCCAGTACCTACAAAAAAATCAACGTCATCGTGTTGTACATGCAGTCGACAAGAACGATCGAGCGTGCAATTTACGAGAAACTTCGATTTCCTTTGAGTATTTTCGCAGCTCATAAAGTAATCATGACTCGAATAAAGGAATCGAGTCTGCAATAACAAGTAGTCATGTTTTATCGATCGTTTTGTTTATTTAATTACGAACGTTCGACAAGTAGCACAACGTTCCGTTATAAAAAAAAATATTTATAGCCGCTCAAGAAATATGAATTTCGTGGATAACGTTGATGAACATGAAAATATTATGAGAATGAAATTGAAAATATGCAAAATGCAAACGAACGTTAGGATGTCAACGAAGAAATATGTGTTTGACGCAAATACGAGAGAAAATACGTGACTGCTTCGCACTTTTGCATTCGAAGATCATCTTTGTTACATTTACATCGCCTTTGAAGAAGCTGTTTCTTGCATACCACGATAAATAATTTTTCAAGACGAAAACACGACATGGACAAAGCGGGACACGGGTAGTTCTTTATCATGGAAAATGATTAATTTACGTCAATACTTATCCCTACTTAAAAATTTATACATTTTTTACTGGTTGATTCTAAAAAATTCAGCGAAGTTGAATTCCATTTCCTTTTTTTCCTTTCTTTCTACAATATTTTAAACTACTGTGATTTTTCAACGGTTGCAGTTTAATTTTTTTCAACTTTTATGCCCATCAGAGAGTACACAATTAAACGCTTATCGAAGACAAAGACGCAAACGATCTTCGCATTATGTAATTTATTTTCTCATTATTTCAAGACATTATACTATCCGATAGATCGAAGCACACGAAACGACACACTGTATGTTTACGGGAAAAAAGGCAACGGATTATTCAATCGATACAATGAACCTAATCATTGTGATCGGACGTTCATTACAAATCCGGTGAATCACTGGCGATCCTTCGCGATCTGTAAAAATTAGTCGACGACCGAGTTGTCGTGACCATTCGCGGCGAGTTCAGGGACAAAGCGCGAAGAAATTTGCAAAAAAGCGATCGCGTCACGATGCCTGATTTGGTTTTCTACTCCGTCTATTTCAACCAAAATATTAGTATTTACGTAAAAAGTAATGTTATCGAAGGAAAATTACTAAATAAATCAGCGTTTTTCTTAAACGATTGCAAAGTCCTCTTCATATTTTTTATAATAATAATAATAATATTAACAATAAAGAAAGACTTATGTGAGACCCTCAGATGGCAAACTGATCAAGTAAGAAAGAATCCAACTAACACGCGTCATACAATCTAATCTGACGAACCTTCGTCAAACCATTCCAAAATAGAAATGACTAACGTACGTCTCATGTTTTTTTATCGGTGGTCATACAAATATATTCCTCGTCTGAGACCGTTCAAAAAATAATGTCACAAATTCATTACCAATGAAATTCATCACGATCTATAAATTATCTACAGAAACTCGAATAGTCGTATCGTTAACGATCGCTGAAGGCATTCGCTTCCTAGTACGCGCTTATGCGAAAGCATTTCCAGTTACAAAGGAGGAGGAAGTGGCGATCTTTCATTATGGTTCATTCAACGCGAACTCGGGGATACGCGCCAGCTCGATCTTAGCGACGCACAGTGTATCCGATAGCAATTCTAGTAAATAAAAAATACTAATTAATAAAAGCCAGCTTCCTGTATCTTTTACTTGTAGCGATAAACATACGAATGAGTGACTATAGTCATAAAATTTACGAAATTCGAGATACAAGTAATTCTTTCTGTATTAGCACAAGAATAAGAAATTACAAATTCGTAATAAATAATAATAATAAATTCATAATGAAAATTTATGTGTTTCTTGTAACTGTAATTAGACTATAAATTTGTATGCATTTCTGGGACATTTAGAAGAGCAGAGACGCACATAATGCTCATAATATTCAGAAGTATACAAAATATGCAGTTTTACACCAATTACGGTATTTAGTAGATGAAACAAATTTCTGCTTGGGTTTTATGTCTATATTTGCTTTTCTAGAAATACGAAGTAGCATAAATAATCACAGTCTATTTATGATTTCATTAATTACTTCAATTGAACAAGTTCCTCGACCTCGGAATATTACTAATTTCGACATGCACGGAAACGTGTCGGTTTTTAGGGTAATTATTAAAAAGTGTCAAGGAAACACACACACGTGGATCTACTTTGCGGAAGATAACGAAAGTCTTGTCTGTTAATGGCCAGATGATAAATGCTCGCGGTCGACGATAATCCACGGGGCCAGCGTAACGGTACTTAAGTGGCACTGGTATACAATTCGCGTTTCGATTTAGCGATAATCGGCCAGATACGCTTTACGGTACACAATCGTAAATCAAAATTTTTTGTCAGGATAATGCGGCTGGTGAGCAGCAGGCTCAAGAGGAAATTACACCGCTGGACGAGAATCACGGCGAATAAAAATGAAACGTTTAGCGGCTGAAGGATACCATTTCAAATGGCCACCCCTCGACTACACGGTTGGGAGCGTCGCTTTCAAACCGTTCCGCCGAACAAACCCGGGTAGGTAACCTGAGAGAGAGAAATTTCTAGGGGTGAGACTCGAGCAGGATGTTTTTATTCCGGGGCGTTTGACGTAAAAACCGCTGCGTCTAAAACGAAATGTTTGAGACAGAATTTGGAGAGGAATGTTTTTCGAGACATAGAATTTTTGTTGTACGATACACATAGCGTATGGATGATATAATAGAACTCCTAAATCTTATTACACAATATTGAAAATATTAAAATATTCCTTGTTTCGATAATTTTACCTTTGATTAGTTAGACTTTGCCAATTTATTACCTATTTTCATATATCAAGAACTTTGGACTTGGCAAATTATTTGCATTTCTCATTATGTTACATCAAAATTCTGCTCTTTAATCATAAAGCAGTATTAAAATCAATAAAAATGTACTTATCATGGTTTTCTCTTCCATACAATCATCATTTGTTATACGTGAAATGTAATCCTACAGGTTTAACTACTCCGAATAAAGTATGCAACATTTTTTAATGAAAATCTAGAAAATCTATTACATCCATCTACTCATAGCATTAATGATATAAAAAATAATGAAAGATAACTAAAAAAGAGTTACAAGCTTTTCTTTGATACTTTAACAACTCGATCAGTAAACAAAAGTAGCGCACACAATTCGAGATACTGGTCCAAAAATAACCAGGTCACTGACACCAACCTTGTTCTTACACCTCTGCGAACTTTCACGTGAAACGGAGTCTGGCCACCGGACCAATATCAAACGTCACTAGACCACTTTCATCCGGCGACCTATATTATATAGTACCTCCACAAATACTTTCTAATGCTAACACCCTATATTCACAACTCCGTATATAAAGGCTTAAAGTATTCTAACACCTGTAGACACATTCTATGAATATATATGATATGATATATGAAACGTTTAAAAATTTCATTAATACCATTATGAGCCTGAGCAGAGTTTGAAAACAATCTAAAAATGTACATACTAATGACAATATATTTAATACAAGCATGTATTCCGCAAAAATTCACAAAAATATTTAAACAGTTAATGATACATTATATTAATTAACATCAATATTCAGCGGAGTCAGGCTTTAACGCCTATAATTAGCTGAAAATCATAATCGTAACAATCGTGTCTCACTACATTGCTAATGAAATTTCAACATAAAAGTTTTCTATAGTAAGTGTTCAAATATTACTTTCTCGAGTTACTGTATATTCACTTTAACCGAAAAAAAATCTCACTCACCTTACGATTCCTAAGTATCAGTCTTCTTAGAATTAGGCCAACGCCAACGGCGATTGGAAAGACGACCAGTGTCGCCAGGATGTAGCTCACCACGGCTACAGTCTCCTGCGATGCAATGGCATCTCCGTCGTGTCTCTTCGATATCACTTCACTGATATTCACCGATTCCCTTGGACTAACCGATATCAATCCACTTTCAAAGAACGTCCTATTCAGTTCGTTGGAATACACAGAGGTGTTGTATTCCGGTAGGATCGTGTGGTAATAAATTGGCCTGTGTTTCGTTCGATTGTTACTACTTCCGCTCGTGGATCCTCTACCTGGACCCGTCGGTGGAACCTGCGTGGTCGTATCACGATTTTCTTCCTGTTTATCCTTCCTTGTGCTTTCTGGGACGCGGATAGAATTCGTTTCGTTCGTAGCACTTTTCGGGGTAACCGTGTCGTTGGCTTTCTCGGTCGTTCTCGAAGTCTCCGGTTGCTTCGTGCTCACCGGAAGTTCCGCTCGTCGTTCCATACTGCGGGAGAACGAGTTCACGGGACCAGTGTTGTTGAAGATGTCTGAAGTGTTGTATAGATGCATTATAGGTAGCACATCGTCTTTGTCGGATGATGCGTCCTGAGATTTATCAGACAGGTTTCGGCCTCTAACTTCAGGTGACCTTTCACCAGACGCTCGCTTTCCAGTTTCTGTCGACGGATTTGAGGATATTTCTGACTTTACTCCTTGTAAAGTCGAATCTGAGAAGGGGTCAGGTTTCACTTCCGAACTCGGTATTTTCGAATCAGAGGTTGTACTTTGGTTTTCGGGAATAGTAGAAATTTCTATTTGAACCGTGGTTATCGTAGTGGTCGGAGCTTCCGTCGTAGTGAACGAAGTCGGTGCACCAGTTGTAGTCGTAGTTACGGTGGTGTCTTTTGACCTGTACATCTTTTGAATTTCCGAAGGATGTAGGTTAGACGTTCTAGGTTTATCCAGTTCGGTCGTTTTGATATCCGTCATAGCGGAGTCCGTTGGCTTCAAGGTGAAAGTTTCTTTCTCGACCGACGCTCGACTCGCTTCCGTGATTATTCTGGGTGTAACCGGAAAAACTGGCGCCGACATCGGCGTGGTACTCGTTTCTTTGGGCACGATCGTTTCGTCGGCCGTCGCGGTCACTGTCACGGTCGGCGAACCACTTCCGTTATCATTACCATTATCCGCACCACTCTCGTTATTCCTATCGAACGCGTTACCATTATTCGTGGGAACACTGTCGTTTTCACCTCCAAACCCGGTATTTTCGTCTTTGGTATCAACGTTCGTCTTTCCACTTGGTGAAGTTACCACTTCTGTCATATTGTTTCCATCTTCCTCCGTGGTATTCACAGGTGTCTGAGGAGTAGTACAATCGATCGTTTCTTCCACGGAGGGAGCAAACGAGATCGTAGTAGGCGAAACTCTCTGTTGCATTGTTACGCTTTCCGCCGTCATATTTTCCAAAATGGTATTTGTTCGATTCACATCAACTTTTGTTAACCTAAATCCTCGACCCTCCACCACATCCTCTACATTCTTCTTCTCCAAATTTTTCTTACCGTCGACCAAATAAGATCCAGACCCATTCACTTTACTTAAATTCTCTTCTACGATCTTGCTCGTTCCTTTAACCCTTCTATTGGATAGTGTCTGTCCATTTGTTAACCTTCGTCTCTTGCCTATTACCGGGGGCACGGCGTCCTCTTCGGGACTTGCTCCAATTCGTTGATTGAGCACCGCGCTGGCCGACTTCCTGAGAAACCTCCTGTCGTTAAACCCCTCCAAATCCGTATTTCTAACTTTAGTGTGATTCCAGCGCACGGCGCCTCGGTGGCTCGGTTCCGTCGGCTTCGTTGACCTCGGCCCGGTCTTGTTTACGCTGGTCAGCTGCACCAGCGACGTTCTGTTGACCGCACGTTGCTGCGACTGCGGCGGCGCGACTGTAACCACTTTCCTCTGTCGTTCCCCCACCAGGTGAGCAGCGGACGCTCCACCGGCTGCGGCTGGTTCGACGGTTGTGCCGGCACTGAGTTCCGCCGGCGCTCGGCCTGCCTCTATACCACTACCGGCACGAGGAAGCAGAAGAGACAGCGGCGGTGGCTGACGCCGCTGCGCTGATCCGGTCGTTATCTCGGTCGTACCGGTGCTCCGCTCTGGACCTCCTTGTTCCTCTCTGCTTAACCCAGGTCCGGTGTAGTTGCGCAATAGCCGCGTCACGTTCGTTATCGTGTAAGCGTACACGTGCTGCTGCTGCTGTTGTTGTTCCTGCCGCTGATGTCGATGCGGATCCTGATTCCCCTCGTGCTCTACCTTGCTGCTTCCTTCCAGCTGCTGCTGTTTCTGTTCCCGATGTCGAGACTTAGACCGATCTAACACCGGCTCGATCGTAAACGCGCCTGACTGAACGTTGCTTGCGGACCAACTCGTAGACGCGATCGTCGTGCTCGATGCAACCGCGTCCACAGCGGGAACATCGCCGGAAGCCAAGCTGCGAACTCGTTCCATCGTAGAATCGACCGGTTTAACGGTATACTTCTCCGCAGCATCTGCGCCGATTGCGAAACTCTCTTCTAAACTCCCCTCGGTTACGATGATCCGCAGGGTGGACGTCTCAGGAGACGCCCAAACGATCCGAAATGGCTCGGTGGTCGATCGACCGATCTTGTCTCTGGAAGTCGAAGTCTCGATGTTATTACTCTCGCGGGAATTAGTCACGTGTGCTTGGTCCGCTTGCGGTTCTTCCGTTCTAAAGATATCTGGGTGATCGTTTATGTCGTATACATCGATCCTTCGTATCTTTTTCTCCGTCTGCTCTCCGTACATTTCTGTATCTGTAGTCTCTGGAGGATTCTCATATTCAAATGCGGATTCGTTTTCGGTACTGATGTTTACGGACAAATTATTGTTCTTCCTTCTTCGTGTGTAACTCTTCATTGCCTTCGTATGCTCCACTCGATTCAACGTTGTGGAAGCGGTTTTGGATTCGTTCGTATCTGCAGGACGATCCTTAAAACTGATTTCACTTTCGGTCTGATCGTACATGTTCGCGGAAACGGGCTGCGCGTACGGTATCTGGGTCGAGTTGGTCGCATTCCTCGTTTCAACGGCCACGTGGGTTGCAGCACTTCCTCTCTCGCGCCGCAGCTGGTCCGTAGCGTCAGCGTGAGCGGACGAGTTATTGTCGCGAAATTTATCTCCAGAGTTTGTTCTAGCCTCGGTGCCGTTTCCTGCCTCCTTCACTGCGATCATATTCGATGCGATCGCCCCCTCCGTTGGCCTGGCCTTCCTGTAGTAAACGCCATTTTCCGCGCTTCTAAACGCGTTCTTAATCTTCGAGACCTTATTCTTCTCGACCGTCTGCCTTTCTACGGCTATATTCATCTCTTCATTGATAATCTCTTCCAACCTGGGCACTGGTACAGGTGTCGTAGCACTGAATCTCTTCATGGAATACCTTCTTCGCGAACTGGGTACAGTTGGCACGGTTGGCGTAGATTCAACCGAATTGTTTCCAGTTGTATTCTGCATCTCTGGTTGAATCTTCTGACCAAAATATAGAAACTGTGACATGTCTTCTACAGGTATATTACTTTCTACCGGTCTAAAGTAATTGTACAAAGATTCTGGCATAGAGACAATGTTCTTTTTACGAATTTCCGTATCGGAAGCTTTCTGTGTATTTACGATAACAGTCGTTGAGGATGACGAAGAGGAATTTCTTTGATTAATTGAATGGTTGCTTTTGAGGTTACTAGAGACTGGTTTATCTTCGATAACAGAGACAGTGAGATTCCCGTTGCTCGGTTTTATTGAACTTTGCTCGATCGTTTGTTTGCCTTCTACGTCCTTCGATACGAATTCGATGTCCACATCTTTGCTCGACAATTCTGGCACGATGATCCTACTTGCTGTTTCTTCGTCCTGTTTAATGGTAGCTGGAGCGGTTACGTACATTCCATGCCTCGTCTCTTGAGCCTCGAGAACATCCGGCGAATCTTTCGCGGACGCGTCGAATGGTCTTGGTGTGCGGTTCAGATTCCGAGATTCGATCGGCCGTTGGCTGAAGATCTGTCGTCTTCTCGCCGCGAGGATGCTGCGAAGCGCCTGCTCCCTCTTCGCCTTCGACGACGGTAGCTCGACTTGAAGGGGCATGCGACCCTGACGATGATCGCCGATCGAGGAATCTGCAAACAAACAGTTCGTCGTCAGCTTTAACGAGCTATTCTTAACTTCAAGTACAAACGATGCATTTTTCCTTCTTTACCAAAGAATGGAAATTATTTCTATTTAGCAAATTTCTTTTGGGCTGAAGGATTATCTTTCGTGGTTTGGAATTTGATTAAATATACACCTTTCTTCTTGTGACTTCCTCAACGTTAATCAAACAATTATAATATTATTACGAACTTGGGGGTCGAATATTCAAATCAAACGAATTCGTGCACAAGCATCAATTTTTGAATTCGGCAACTTATATTAACGCTTTACTAATTCTGTATAATTCATAATTGAGTATTTTTGTTAATTTCTAATAACTTATAATTAACTTTTCAAGATTACAGATATTTATGTAGTCATAATTTTTTGAACTAAAGAAATGAAAACTACGCAGAAATTTGTTTCGTTACGGAATATTCTACTTTATTTTTGCATGTTATATTCTATTCGTTCTATTCATTTCTTAATCTAAATACACTAAAAAATCCGCAGTTATAATACATAGTAAGCGAAACTAATTTCCATCTAGAATTCACTTCCTTAGTTACACACCTAATAATGTAAATTTGCATAAACATGCACGATCTAGCAATTATGTAAGAAATCAGTTTGATCGATCTAACTGCGCGCCAAATCATTGGCTTAAATTTGACGCGCGATTTTAATCGGATCATGACTTCGGGGAATTTCAGCGGTGTGACGGGCCACGAAGAAGGTGACGTAAAGAAGCAAACGTTCACTGCCGCGTACGGAACCGTGAAATAACGGTACAGGGTCCGTGGAACCCTGTGTGGAGAGAAGAATGAAAAAAGGAGAAAAATAAAAAAGATAACAAATCCAGTCGGCCATCCGTGATCTTAAGAAACGTTCCCTTTATTTCGATATTCCATGAATTCGGTCTCATTCACGTTCTGTTTATCCCCGGTTGGTCGATGGTGTGCAATTTGAATGGAATGCGGTGTAAATCGACCGATTGATAATAATTAGCCTCTGAACAAACGATCTAAATGCTCGATAAACAGGTTGAACCTACTTTTGGTAGGTATATCATGACGAGAAGCGATTACGGGCGAATCGAACGAACGATGGAAACGATAGACTCGTTTGTTAATGTCGCGAATAGGAACGATTAAATAACTAATTGGTCGTACAATATTTAATTTTACAAGATCGCTGTTTGTTAAATAATGTCTGGTTAATCTCAGACTTGTATCGTAACGTAATTAACTGCGAGACATTAGAAAGATACTTTTTCATTGATCTATCGATTTCGTGAATTCTTTTGGCCTGTATCGTGTGTGTTTCAAAAACGGAAGAAAAGAAGGAAAGGAATTCGTAGCCGCGAGTACGAGCTCGTGTAACAACTGTATGTTTTACTATTTCTCGACGTATTGTTACGGATCCGTTTACATTAACCGGACTTTCTCTCTACGAATAGAGCCGGAACGAGACGGAATTGCATGTCGTCGTGATTATGTAGCACCGCCTTATTCTGGCCAATTATTCATATCGAGATCACTGAACACCGTAGACGCTTCGTTTATTGCTCTATAACTCTATGGAAACGCGAAACCGATCGATACTGATTACAATCTTTTATAGATGAACATAAGATTTAAGTAACAAGATCGAAGAAAAAGGCAGTGCTAATGTATTGACTGAAATTAATTATATTGTACACTCAATCATGTTTGATTCTCAAACCGTCTGAAAACGTGTTGTTATCGTTTCATTTATTTAAAGGATATTATCTTAGATGTGAAGAGCAATTTTTCTTGTAGAAATAACGTGAGTAGTAGAATAAGATCGGTAGTCTGTGAGAAAAGAATTTGGTCGATCAAGTACCAAGGCCTCAGGTCGAGTTACCTCGTGCATGTAGACAGGAGGAAGACTTTCATCGTGATCGTGGATACATCGGCAGGAGAAGGAGAAAGGATCTGATAGTACCGTTAGTAGCATTGAAGTATAGTACTCGTTTATCGTTCTTGAACTTCCGAGCAGATATTAAGGAAGACTCTCAGGAGAAAGTTAGAACGTTTACCATTATTTAAGACATATTAACATATGTTTCTTCTGATAACATATAACAGTTACATTAATTTCAAGTATACATTAATAATGACGAAGGAAACGATTTCTATAAATATCATTAATATAAAACTCATAAAACGTAACAACAGATAGTTTAAATTCAATACTAATGTTTTTTTATCATAAATTTAAATTATATAAATTTAAACCTATTTGTACAATACTTAACTGCCACCATCTAATTTTGAGACACTAATACTCATACGAAGTTTACTAGATTCTGATAAAAATTTAGTCCTGCTACATATTTATAAAATTGTAACACTAACTTTGAATTTTAATACAGTACAAACTGCTGTTAGAAAATATTTTATATGATCATAAACAGAATTTAAAAAGCTACCAAGCAAGCGTAAAGAAACATATCGCCTAGAACCCAATCAGGTTGCTTGTCAGTAGTTAAGGAATCAATAAAATTTGGAAGATTCCTTTAAAAATTGTCATTACTTGTGTATTTCGTATATTGTATTTCTGTTTACACGGTTTGCATCCAATGAAAGGAAAGTGGTGTCACCCTCTGTAGGGTCCACGAAGCTAACGGTGTCCCTCAATGAAGAAAGGATGCGGTTGAAGTCAAGTGTCAAGGTCTCGGGTCAAACCACTTTATAAGTACGGACGAGAGGAGATCTCTATCTCGACTCACGATACGACAAAGAGAAAAGAGGAAAGGGTGTGATAACACCGTAGCGGTATCTCAAGGTAATTACATGGTACCAGTTTCCTTATAAGCAAACAGAAATAAAAGATATGGAAGAAGCGACCTGCCACGCGGACGACCAATCCCACCGACTCGTGTCCATTTTTTCCATCAGATTCTCTGCTAATCTAAGTTGTTTCATCGTTCAGATTGTTTTTAGTATTATCAGGAATACTACGCAGAAGAAATTATACCTGCACTAACTTATCGCTATATTTATTTGAAAAAAAAGACGTTTGTATATACATAACTAGATAGCTAAAAGAGGATATCTTAATATGATTCGCAATTAGTTTAAAAAAATGACTTATCATGATTCGCCTCTGTAATCCTTATTTACGATATGTTTCAAGACAAATGAAATACAATTAATCCTTGGTTCGTTCTATCGTTAATATCTCGAACATTAATCAAAAAGTAAATAGTTCCTATTTCGTATGATCCAAAGCAATCTGCCATTTTTACTTTAAATATCGATATTCTAAGCAAACATTGAAGTTTCCAACCATCCTTTTTATCAGTGTTCGATTTTACACACGACAGGTAGAATTCTTATCGAGTTCATTTCTTACAACGCCGATATCTATCTCCTAACAATTACATAAATAATAAATATGAAAATTTACAAACAAAGAGAAGTTTCTGCAGCGAAATAATTGACGGCGTATAGTCGGGTCTGGGGAATATTCAACGTGAAATTTATTCGTAAGATGTTACAAATCAGTAACGCGTTCGTAATTAAAGGCGGTCGGTAAATCAGCGAATCCGCTGGTTCTTCCGGCAACGTTCCACAGGTTTCGCGATAATTTACATTTTTTCTTGACGCCTATACCCTAGGTGCGGATGGACAAAGTTTTATTCGTCGTAGGCCGCGACGATGTTACACGGCGCGAGAATGACCGCATCAGGCACTTACGTCTCCATATGCACGCGCATAACTTACAAGTCTACGACACGTGGAAAGCAGTTTTAAGCGCGCGAGAACCGCTTCCGTGGTAAATCATCAGTGACGGGAAAAGGGATGCCTCCGTGCACGGCTAACACAGTTGTCTTACTGTTTCCACGTGAAGCGTAAACTATTCATTAATTTCCTCCGTTTTTCCATCTATTACACTTTGTCTTCCTTCCTGTTAAATTAATTGGTCCTTATATGTTTTAGAAATTCATTTAATTTGTAATAAGTAAATTTCTGTAATACTCAAATCGTAAGATGCAAATAATATTAGCCAGTGTTTTACGAATATAACTGAAGAAATGAAATCAAAATAGAACGTTTCGCCTTATCAATGACAAGAACATAGTTAATGTCTAAAAGCTCTACAAAGCCTACTGCGGCACTTTTCAGATCGTAACTTATCAGGATTGGACAAAAACTTCCGAAGAAAAGTTTTATCGAGGTCAAGTATAATTGACGACCCATCAACTTCCGACAGCTCATATATATTCTTGCACGGAAGGAGTGCCATAAACTTCACCGCAGAACACCGTATTTCACGAAACAAATTACAAACCAAGAAAGAAACAATTAATTTAATGACTTCATCAATATATCCATGATAAATGCAATCTACCATGCTTACATTTTTACTAAGAAATTCCTATGTATAAATTTTGCTTTGTCACATTGGAATGCAGAATTTTTATATGAGAATAAAAGATTAATATTAATCTGGTTAGAATATCACTATTACAATGAACTATATCGAAAGTGTAGAAGCTATATATTAAAGTTGACTCAAAATTAGTTTGATCTAAGGGATCGTTTCTCTGGTGGTTGATAAGAAAACTAACGAGATACGCTTTATTTACGTTATACACAGGCAAAGAACGCCTGGGGGATCTTCGTTCGTGGCTTTCTCACACGCGATGGTACATCGACATCTTCCACCCTATCGTGCGGTTAATGGGCAATTCTCGTTTTGTTTCACCACGAAAAATGACTCCTTCTCCAACTTCAGTCAGATGAATGGCTGTGCGAATCGGAGGAATTGACTGCCACGCAATTCCGTCATTTTTGTTCCCAGTATTCGATGTCGTTTAAATAAAACTTGACAGAGGGTCGTAAAACATATCCAACTTCTTTTCTTCGGTGCTTAAATACGATTTACTTATTTTTGGATTTTAAGCTTTCACGGTGAACAGATGGTGTCTATTTATGAATTTTCGAGTTCCAGTCGTATTATCAGTATGTTATCAGTATGATATCAGTATGTTGACTATAGACTTGGTATTACGTTGATTTTTACAAGCACGTCTTAGGATCTTGATTGATGTTGTTTTCGAACGATTCAGTATTTTGATTATTGGCGTGATCAAACCAGACAACAAAGTCGAGATACGCATAACCAGCGTTCATGACAAAAACGTGAGTACCAGATCTCGTTCACTCGGCAAGAACAGATATGATTGCTATGAGAATATGTACTTTGTTGCGTGGAACCGTGCAAACTGGTCGTAATTTTCAGAACCGGATGACCTGTAAAAAATTTTAAGGGCGTTGCAATTGCAGCTTAATCGACATTTTATTTACTTGTTTTCCAGTGAAATAGTTTACTCGCGTATTGCGCTACGTGATTCTGAAATTATTCACAAATTATACAGAGTAAAATTCCATAAAAATTAGATCCCAAGTACTGAATCATCAAGTGGTAATCTACAAGATTGCATCACAAATAGCAATATAATTTTGAGAATAAAGTATTAAACTTCTTTTTTACTCGTTATCTCTTTCTTCTAAATAAACATACCCACCTTTCAGAATCCAAAAGGTCTAAGTTTAATCTGTAACTGGCATAGCGTTCAGAAAACATAGCGACTAATCAAATATCACCAAATATCTGTCATCTCTGAAAACTGTTCAAAAACCAAACACTGAAGAATATGGCCCAGCGTATCCCAGAGAACTCACAAGTACAAAATCACTGATCGTCGAAACGTTTCAAGCGATTCACCAAATTATCAGGGATTGGTGGATAGGAAGATCGGGGCAGAAACGAGCCCGTACACCGTTGTTATTCAATTCGAAGCATCGAATCGCTTCCACATCGACGAGCTTGCATTTTTGTCCGGCGCAATCGTAGCGGTTAAACGTGAGGTCCGACACCGAGCCATGGTCTTGGTCCTGCATCCTGAGGTCCTGAATAATGCAGACCACCTATTATCCCTTCCGGAATCGCGAGTCATCATCTGACCTTCTGCACTGGCGCGCAAGAATCCGACGTTGCACGGAATTCTAGAGGGGTCCATGGGTGTCCTCCCTGTCCCGCCGGTGAAACCGGAGGAACCGACTGGCACAGGCGAAAAAAAGAATTGGCGGATAATAATAATGGCGGAGGGAGAAGAAAGGGGAGGACTCGGTGGCGAAGCTGGCGTCGCAACAGAAGAAGGCACGAGAAGTCGTGGGTTATCGCCGCGAACGTGACCGCATAAAAGATCGTAATGTTTTATGTGAACACGTGTATAAGGAAGGTCAGTGCTGTTCTTTCTGTCCTTGTTTCCTTGATTCCACCACGGCTCTCTCCGCTAGAACAGCCATTGTTCCGCGCGGAAAACAGCCATGTCGCCGGACGATGTAGCGATTACTGTTTCTTCATCGATCACGACGGCCCTCGAGTCTCTTGTCCTTTCATGGGATCGTATCTCGCGTCTCGTACGGAATTATATACATATTTACGAATTTTAAACATCAAGTGGATGATAGAATCTAGTGACAGGATTTTGCAAAAATTGGGACGAAAGTTGTTAGTATTTGACGTGATGTAAGATGATGGTAGGTTGGACGAACATCTTTTAGATAGATCGCAAGTGTTTGAATAAATTATTATTCGATGTGGAGGTATCGACTAAATGAATACTTTGTGGTATGTCGAAATGTGTATTTATGAGAATGTACAGTTACTAGAGGAAGCATTTGCATACCATTATATTTATTACAGCATTTATACTAGTATTATGTTTAGTTAAATCGAAATATATCGAATTTCGTATTACTCTATAGTACTTGCATATGACTAAATAATAAAATATTTATATAATATGTATAAATATTAAAAATGAAATGTACCTGATAAAAAAAAATGCTTTATTAAAAAGTAATGGAATCTATAGCGTAGTATGTAGAACAAAGTACAGTATAGTTTATGTAGCTATTGATTGAGTTCTAATTAAACTGTGGTTATGCTCCGTACGATTGATAAATTGTTATAAACAATGACGTTTTGATTCCTGTCTGACTCTCAGTGTGAACGATATTTTACCAATACATGTGCGCTGTTATCCGTATTTTCGTGAAAGTGGTGTCATATTTGAACAATTACTGTTGTATCTTACGATGGTGTTTCTCTGATAGTTCAATGAAACATTCATTAAAGTCATTAAATTATCCAAACGCTCAATAACGTTAATTCTACGTAAATTTTGATCAAAAGAAGGTATCCAAGGTATTCGAAAACTTAAGAAAATCACTTCAAAGATCTAACTTTGTAGCATTTGTCGCGTGGAATTTCGGATGGAACAGCGGATGGTACGCTTTTACGAGCGCGCGACTCAGACTGTGCACGCGCCACAAAAGGAGGAGCGCAAGAAGTGCGCGAGATTCGCGCCAGATAGAAGTCGGTCTTGTCGCGCTGTTCCGACTGACGTACAAATTGCCGGACGGCTACTTTAAAACGAACAAGTGTTCATTACTCGTAGCGCGATAACTTTGCCCGCGTCCGCGGCTCTCCATCGTAAATTCAAAGGCCGAAACGGACCGCGCTCGGCGACTAAATGCTTGGAAACGTTCTTGTATCCCCAACTCGTCTCTTGTTTTAATTCAGCCACTTCGTCACCTCGTGGCCTTCATTGTCCTCGAGACTCGCGGGTAGCGCGCCGATTACTATAAGTTACTGTAATTGTTCAAGCGTGTTCGCCGATTGCGCGGACTTTCGATGTACGTGCTATATAGTATCATATTTTTCGTCCTTATTCGGATGTACATGCGCGGTACGGCGATTCTAGAGAATTATTGCGATGGTTCCAACGCGTTCTCCTCCCTTAGCGTCGTTTAACTTAATTTAGCCGGTTAATAAAGTTTCGAGCCACTTACACGCAAATGTGATTATCGTAATGCGTGTGGTTTGATGTTCCAGCAACGTAATTGCCGCGTAATTTCGTTCGAATGTTTTTTCTGAGTAAAAGTGAATTGTCCGCTTGAAGGATAGTATTAAATGTTGCATTTAAGTTCGTTCGAGAACAATTAACTTAATTCGCGTTACGTGATGTAAAGTTAGTGGTCGGTTGTTGAATTCAATTTTTGTATGCATGCACGAGACAGAAGTAGAATCTTGGCAATTTGCTGGCTTTGTCTTAAACTGACCAGGGTCGTAATCACGCTTCAATGTTGTCCAAGGCATCGTGCATAAGATAACTCGTAGGATTGCTCCGTATCTATGAGTACTATCTCGGTATTTATGCCGAAGCCGTGACCCTGTGACAACGTGGATGCCACGAATGGCTCCTTCTCAGAGCAGCCGACGGAGAAATTAGTAATCCGTGTAAACGAATTATTCTGCGTATATGTCTTTCATAAAGAGCTGAAAATTTTGCACATTTCTCGTCGAAAATTTTATTACAGTATTATTGAAATTTTATTAATCTAATTATGAGAAAAATCTTTTTGGCCAAATTTGATAGAAAAACTCAATATCTATAATAATTGTATTAAGATTTTAGAAAATCTTAATGGAAAATTAAAAATTGTTTCATCATAACATAATAAATGATTTCCATCAAATACGCTTAGTCATCGCGTAATTATCCGTAGAAATCTCATTTTACAGACTTGACGTAATCAAGGTCTCTCCTAATGGTTTTATGTAATACTTCTGAAAGATGTAGATTAACGACCCAGGAGACCAGACTGGTTCTTCAAACATTCCTTTTCCTTACAACGCTCGTGAAACTCGTTAGAAAATATTCGTCAATACTTCCGACTCCATTTGCTTCAATACATTTACCTCTGTTGCTCTGATAAATTCTCTTTTGTCTTCTGGCATCCAAGAACTCTATTCTATTTTTTGCGATATCAATTACTTGAACAGATCAATTAATGAACAGATAATTCATTTAACACAAACACTAATTGGGTAAAGAAAAAGTTTGCGGAAGTTATTCGTTTACAATTACACTACACGTCTCGAAGAGTATTCATTAAATTTATAATAGATGTGGTAATAACCATAGCGCGTATTCGCATTAAAATCTGCTGGATCAGTCTCGAATATTCATAGAACCAGATGTTCGTGTTAGCCTCGGGGCGACCGGGCGACTATCACAAACAAAATCGATAATATCGAGATCATTGACCCTTCCGTTTTTTCTCATTATTACGACTCGATTATCGGCATCGATAATAATTACCTAATGATATTCCGAATTTATTTCTTACTTATTCGTATCGTGTTCGAACCAAGTTACAAATCATTTATAGTACCCTGTTACGACCAAACGATTATGCCAATCGTGGACTTTAAGGACTGAATGATTTATACATATTGTTATGGACGCTTAGGAAATTTTGCAAAGAAGTTGCCATCGATCGAAAAGAAGTAGAATGAACTCGGTTCCTATCGACTAGCAATATTCATCTAATTAAAGCAATTAATCGTCTGCAAGCAGAGTTACGTATAGCAAATAATTACAAAATCTATAAAAATTTTACAGACTATGAACATTTGAGTCGACTATATTCTTTAAAAGAATTAATCTTTAAAATGGTTTCTAGAATTTTGATCCATCACTTACTCTTAAGATAATTGAAAATATTTCTCATGATGCAGTATTGTTTCCAACTCTTAAATAATTTATAAAGCCATGCATAAAAAAATTCACGCGAGAATAAAACTGATCGTTATGCATTGAATGGAAAATTATGCATATATAAAGTGGGCATAAAAAATCATAAAATAGTTGCACTTAATGAACGCTACCGAGGAAGCAAGTGAGAATTTCAATTGGAAGCTGGCTGTTTTAAAGAAGCGAACGATCGCATGTTCCTCAAGTGACGCACGAATGCATTCAACGCACATATGATGCGCATATGTTGAACAGGTCTAACCACCTGTTGGACACACTCCCTTTGTTGCACGCCATTTTTCGGAATAATACTCGAGGAATGGCAATGCAACAGGTTACACGCTCTTCGAACACGTTCAACTGTACCCGAATGTTTATTACCGTGTTCTGCAACCTGCGTTCGTATCTGCTACGACAGAGAAACGCGTTCGACTATGATGAAAACACATTAACCTACCGCTGAAGCACGATTTATAGGAATCGAATAGAATTGATGTAAAGGATCGTGAGTTCAATACAATTTAATGTTTTGAAATATCGTGGCACATTAAAGTATCCGAACACTTGAAGAAACCTTTCATAAATATCTTATAACTGTTATATTGCACATTCTTAAAATTCATTAACACTGTAGTAAGGCACGACGAACATGATAGTATTGGTAAAATTTAGAAGGGATTTGCAAATGTATATAGATATTACAAGATATTTATTTCAAACATATTCACAAAAATAATCAAACTATTTGAGTAGCCAATTATTTATTACAGTATCAAGTCACGATATTTACTAATTGCAAGATAATTTTCTAAGTGCACGTTTGCAATAAGTTTCATATAAACTCTACGTACCTTTTTTTGGATTGGTTTGAATCTGGTCGTCGCTAATGAAGTCCGAATACCTGAGTTAATGTATCTTCGATATAATATAAATAACAAATTTTATTCAGTAAAATAGTTTAATTTTTGTTAAATTGCTTTCTGTTGGATAAGTTCACAAAAGTTGACATTTTTGTTCTGTTTTGTTGGCTGGAGGATCGTATTCTATTCTGAATAGAACTGGCAAATTGTCGAATGCCGTTCGACAGTTGATACAAGCTGAATCGCCGTGAAAGAGCTAATTGCTAGTCATTGAATTCCAAAATAATGGGCATTCGTCGATCATCACGAAACGACGAATTCATTACATAATTATCAATGAGTTATTTGTGTTCAGTGACCGGAGTGTCCTCTGCGACTCGTCTCGCCGGAAGCGGATACACGCTTCACGAAAGACGACCACCAGTGGAACGAGCCATGCATGTACAGACGCAGTGGCAGTAGGTGCGCCCGTGTGTGTCAGACAGAACGCTGTTCTACCGTGTAAAAGTGGACAATGACTGTGCTCTGTTTTTTTTCCTTTCTCTTCTTCTTTTAATAGCTCTTCGATGAAAATTATAAATTATTCTTTACGCATCTTCATTAAAAACAATAGAAAAAATGTATTTCGCTTTAATATTTAATGTTCTGTTTCTCTGTTTTGTAATACTCTTCTAGTGAAAATTATAAATTATTATTAAGGTATTTTTGTTAAAAATAATAGGAAAAGTTAATTTTATTCTTGCGTGTTCTTTAAAATTGACGTTTAATTTTTAGTCATTTTTGAGTCGGAAAAGTCGAAATTACTGAGCAGTGAAGATTTCACAGTAGACCCATCAATAAAAACTTTCACGAACGAAATCAAATCGACAGCGATCAGCGAGCTTAATGACCCTTTTATAAAACGTTTTATAGCAACCGTCTATCGAAAGTTTCCACGTTCTGCAATCTGAAAATGCGCTCATGGTTTCTCTTCGAGACTTGTGTATGATTTAATGGAAGATCCCAAGAGCTATTATGCAACGAGGAGTCGGACCGATGCAATCTTCGGTATGTAATCATAGTTCCAACGATTCGCGAGCTACTGTCGCAGGACTATTCACATGTGTGCGTCTTTATTGCTGGTAAGTCACTTCGGAAACATGGGAGTGACCGTGACACTTCGTAAAAAGTTGAAAGTTTCTATTTTACGTATTGAAATTTAAATGCAAATAATCGTATCTTCTCAAGTATGATATAACAATAATGGTTATCATTCTACATATTTAGGATCTTTTTACATCTTTTTTGCAATATCTCAAAATAAAGATACGGTAAAATGAAGTAAAGCCGGGTTAAAATTACAATATGTAATATACAGGTATAATTCAGTTAATTTTGTTTAGAATTTGATGTTAATCACAGAACTCGTGTCACGCTTATCGATGTCGAATCTTAAGCCTGTTTCACAAGGAACTATCATTGCATCGAATATCCGTTTAAGGACCTTTCGGTAGCATCGATAAAGCTACGCATGCGATTACGTGTCGAAGATGTTATCACCTAGAGCGTCGTTACATAAGATTTCCAGGGACGCACAATAGGGCCCCGATGTTCCATTAAACCGTATGCAAATATCGGGAGAACAATGGAACGCGGACGGTCAGATCGACGTTCGCGAAAAGTCAGTGGTCGGCTGCCGGAACGCTTCCTGGATGTGGCAAGCGATTCACAGGATCCATGGAAGAGGATCCTAAAAATTCAAGATTGTACCCAACCCATCTTGCACCTATTCGAATCTCGAACAAATATTTTAATTCTTCCATATTAAAATTCCAATGTATTCCAAATATTTTTATATTACAATACTACTATCGACTACATTCTTTTGAAAATATAGATTTATACGTATATGTAGTATTCAATTATTATTCCAAGCTACTTTTAAATATTTTGATAGAATAGAAAATTTTTCTATTTTCCTTTTTTTCGAGTGTTCCTATTTAAATTTAATAGCAAGGAAAATGAGAATCATCAACTTTTTACTGTGAAATATTTGTTAGACGTTTATTATGATTGTGTATGAAAAATGAATCCCGTTCGACACGCTAACCCGCAGGCGTCATTGATTCGATATAAATTATAATAAATTGTACGACAGTGGGGTATTAATTTACGGGCCGATGATTTAAGATATTGCGTATTGTGCGTAATTGACGCCTCGTTTCCGTATCCAGTCTCCTTGACAGCAACAGAAATTCATCTTCTTCCTAGAAACCATCGGGTTTCGTTGTTTCCTGGTAACGGAATTCGAATCGTTTCTCGGTGAGCACGTGATCGATCATGCGTGCCCGACACGTTCGTTATCTCCGACGACGTTCGTGGTTCGAAGATCATCCAGATTCTACGAATCATTCCTCTGCGTCTATTCAAAATTTAACCTCGAAGAATTTATAAAAAATTGTAGAATACTCTTTAAAGCTTCATCAACCGCTTGAAACATCTTCAAGCAGGTTCTTGCGATATTTATGTCAAGTCACGAGAAAAAAATATGAAGTTTCTCTGAGGAGCTGAAATATTCATAAACTACGTTACTTAAGTATCAAAAGTTTTCCAATGATTTCCTCTAAGGTATTCGTGGCATTTTACAATCAGCAACAAACGATAGAAATACCAATGAACGCGGTTTTGCAGCGGAATCCTTCTTCCTCCAGAAGGTAAGCGGGTGTACCAACGATCACGATCAAGATCATTGACTTCTCACGAATGTAAAGCGATCCCTTGAAAGCCTCCGTTCTGCCGGTGCGATCTTTCGCCCGGATATCACGTGGACACGGAGAAAGGAAGGAATTATCAAAGTCGTGCATCGCCACCACGTCACGAACTGGCTCACACAGAATTCTTTCTATCGCCACGATGCTCTGCATGCCCTTCCCTCTTTCTCATCCTTTCTTTATATTTTGGACGGCACAGTTAAGCCTTATTTATACCTTCTTTTATATTCTGGATCTCAAAAGATATGTTCGTAATTTGTCCGTGACACAAGACGTTTTCTTGATCTCTTTCTGTTACCTTTATGCTTGCGGCAGAAGAAAATGTGATTCTTTCTCTATGTTTTCGAATAAGAATTTTGAAATACAAGATCGCTTTGTATCTCGTATTTCTAGTATAATACGTTCATCGTTCAAACCTTTAGCGTAGTTTCTATTCCGAAAAGAATAAAACGTCCAGTTTAAATATCGTTTAGATGTATGTTCTTTTTCTAAATATATTTTATCAGATTCGTTACTTTTAGAAGGACCGTTAAAAGCTATTCGAAATAAGCACGTACAACGAGAGTACCGAATCATCCAGCTGAATTAATCCAAACTTCATACAAGGGACTCAAAAACATTCTTTGGATTTAGTCACACACTAGACGAAAATTAATTTTAATCCAGTAACAAAATTATCAGTAGATTAAGTACAGTTACAACATAAAAATTGATTTCAAACTTTTATCCGTAGCTGAAGAAAATCATAAAGAAAATATTCTTCATAAGAGGGAAATATCCATTTACGAGATAACGCGATTCGAAGAAAAGGAAAGTATTTGTGAAGTGATATATCCTTTTATTAAATTACCTTCCTAACCTTCTTGGAAGCTAATACGGAAGTAAATGAATAATCATTATATTTATGATCGCGAAGCATCAAATTGACAGGTGTTCTCTGGATGAAATGTAAAAGAATCTTTCGAGATTCCTCGAGTTTTTCTCCAATGAAAATGTAAATGAGCGAGGTGATGTATGTACAGGTAATCACGGCACGATATTACTGTTCGTTTTCTGTTTATTTTATTTTGCGCTCGTTGGACATCGTATAAGAGAAACGGTCGATGACAGATGGCGATTGTCCAACACTAACGACGTGACCGTGATCTTGAGAGTGTGGCCTTGAATGAGCGTTTCAGCATCGAGCAAAGATGGAAAGTCATACTTGCTTTCGGTTGATCGCCGCAACTACGCTATCCAGGCGTTCCATTGAATTTATTCCCTTTATCAGTTCGTAAGTTTCCCGGCAATACCAGTGGCGTGATAAAGTCGAGCCTGGGGAGCTGTTTAGATCTCTCGATACTCGTCGCGCGTGCACATGCTGCTGCTTCCAAGGTTCTTACAATAGGATATTTCTGAATCAACGGTGTTTCAAAAGATCGATTCGGGTTATGAAGATATTTCAGAATTTAAGGTAAATCTATGATACTAATACGTTCAACATCTTTTAATCATACATGATGTATAGTCTGTTTTTTTAATATGCATAACGTATCAGCCGCTAATATTAGAACACCTACTTGTCATTTGTTTATTTATTGGATATACAGATATTAATAATAATAGTTTTGGGTATATTTTCAATTAAATTTTTAGGTAGCAGAATCATAAACTGACATATTTTTAAATTTGTGAATTCGATGCAACAGATATTGATTCTTTTATCGATGAAAACCTATATAGCCTCCCGGTTGGTCCCCAAAACCCTATAGATATAAGATAGATATAAAATATAAAGTATATGTAAGATATATATAAGATATTATTTAGCGACTTCTCGCGATATTTGACATCCAACCAATGGAAAATAAATCAAAAGTTACATACAAATTACCGGAGCCATATTTGGAATTACCGTCATCGCAAGTAATATCTATTTTTGTATCGAGGCAGACAAACATATTTGCGAAACGAAGGCCAACGAAGAAGAGTACAGAAGTAAAAGCGCGTATCTTAAGTGCCACTCTTAATACATCGGAGGCTCTTAATGCTGCAATTTCATTTTTATCTTCCTTTCGGGAGAGCATTTAATCCTATGTTTTAAAGAGAACAAACAAAACACGAGACCTTTTACCTCTTCGATGATAACGAAAACGTATGTACTCTCGAGCCACCTTGGAAAACATTAATTACCGAAACAATTAAAAAAATTACAGTCTCATCAATTCACGTTCAGAGAATTTAAACATCACTCTTGTAGCCAAACAAATTAACCTTTCACTAACATTTTGTCGGAAGAGGTCTATACATATGTATCATCAAGAGTGCTTCCTGTCTTGCAGTATGTTGCATGTTCACTCATAGAGGTGAACGTAATCTCTGCTGCAGGGTGTTACTCGTACCAAGGTCCCTTGATGTACGATTCACCGTGATCATCAGCTGAGCTCGTCTATCTTCGACCATTCCGTCGCCACATTTTGCACGAACATTGAACCTTGATTACGAGTTGGAAAGGTGGATGTCGCGTTACCATGTTACATACTAACGAACCTGCTCGTATTTCGGTATTTGGCTTGTCGTTATTAGAAAGACGAAGATGCAACGTTCGTGTCCCGTGAATCAGATTTTTCTCTCTTACGATTCGAGTCACACGAGCCTGCCGTTGTAGCGTAATTAGTCACACTGGTGGTAGTTTTAATTAGCGAATTGACAATTAGCCGTTGGTGTAAGGAAATTTAAAAATGAAATGTACAACCTTCTTCGAGATTCTAAACGTTCCCAAAGATAACATGGGAACAACGTGATACGGTATGGTTTGTTGATTTTCTAAATTTAATAGGGCTAATTATAAATTTTAAGCTTCGCTTTAAAAAGAGGAACTTGAGATAAAGTTAGACCGATAACGTGTCTCTGTTAGAGCTGAAGTAAGAGAAGAGATATGATTATAAAAGTTTAAATAACTGAGATCTTGTATGTACAGCATGTATGATCGGAATAGATAGTACAGAATATTTACTCGATGATCGAGCGGATTGTCGACTGTACACACGCCGATCATTTACACGCGATCTTCTTCCGGCACGTAATACCATGGCTAATGAGCCTGCGTATCTTGAGTACAAGTTACATAAACATGTGGATGCATCGCGAGAAAGACAGAATAATTTAAACAAGAAAGACCAATACGATGGTTTACCTGCGAGAACGGTGTTGTAAAACTTAAACGAGTAGCAATCTTGGCAAGCATCACATGCAGTAACGTTTTGCTAGATGTAACTATATAAATTAAGATTTATTATTATTATCTTAACTATAGTTAAATATCTTAACTATTAGTTAGGAGTTTGAATCACTTTTCCAACTGTCTCTATACTGAATCAAAGTTGTAATTTTATTATTAATTTTAAATTGATACTACTTTAAATAATTTTTGGCGGGAGAAGTTTTCCGAAATAGCAGAATTCTAAATGAATTTTTGTTTAATTATTATATTCTATGAAACACGTTGTGATCCCAAAGTCTTAGGGGAACAATGCAGATAGCAATCAAATTAAAAAGCATTATTTTATTGTATTGTTGAAATTATAGGCTACAAATATATATATATGTATAAAATTGTAAAGAATATATATTCAAGGAAATAGGAAATAGACTTTGGGTGAAGTTAATAGAGATTAATTTTTGCAGAATGTGCAGCGAACGATCGCGTCCTCCCACCAATGTGAGACAAAGCCTGTAAGGATACAGGGATAAGTATCGTTACATGTGCCAAGCCACAGGGATAGTCATAATGTAAGCATTGAACCGGCGACGGTGCCTGAACTGTCCATTGTATTCCGTAGCCGGAGTCGCAGGTTCGGCTAGCCTTGAAGCAGTGAACCTCCCAGCGCGACAAGATGATGCATTGTTACAATGCGCGGGCCTATAGTTGCCCTTTAGGGTCACGCAGAAAATCGCAAAGGTTAAGAGGTATCAACGTCGGTGCATCTATGTATGTACACACCAAGATGTATAAAAGAGCCAACATTTGGATTTCGATGACATCAAACAATTCCATTTATTCACATTATACGCACAAATAAAATCAAATAATCGTATCATAAGAAAATTGGTCGTATGTATGACAAATATAACAAATACAGCGACAACATATATTACGTAAATACTTTATACAAAACACATAAATAATACATAAATGTGAAACCTCGAAGGTCTTGAATGTGGAGTCGCAGGATGCAATTTGGGTCACACTGAGGTCATGAAACTTGACCTCTATGTTCTCAGAACAGTACAAGTCGAATCTAACTACCCTGAGATTATAGGATCTAAGTCAAACCATGATTGTGGAACCTCTATAAGCTCGAGGTAGCAGAATCCGAATCCGATCACCTCGGGGTCGTGTGACTCAAATCGAAGTTAGTAGGTATAGGCTACCATAATACTATATAACTACTAGTTATAGACTAGTTTAGTATAAACGATACGAATGTTCTCGTGATTTTGAAGATGTTGAAGTTGAATCCTATAAACCTGAAATGTTCCCCATTGTATCCTACGACAACAAGATCCCAAATAAATCTCGCGTCATCAAGGTCATCGGGATCATGATTCTGCGACCTCGTTCTAATTTATCACAAATACCATGACTTAGAATGGCCTGCGATGACCCAGGGGCTTGTATTTAAACCCCTATTGTATTCTATGTTGTACGATCTAGGGGCTGGCCAATGTGAATTCCATGACTATATGGTCATAGATAAATATTCATAGGCTGATCTGATACCATTCCACTACTACAGTAATTAATTACATTATTTGTTATTTATTTAATGACAAAATGTTAATTTAACGACTAAATTTCTATGAAATATTGCTACATTAAAAGTACGAACTAAGAATGCATTCGTTTTTAGACATTTCAGATATTTATTCGTTATATCATATATTTTTAAAATATATCATTCTACATGCATAGTATCTAAATCCCTCAAATATAGAGGGAACTATTTCGGTTTCAAGCATCGCTCAAACCGAACTAAACACTCAAAAAGGTTAAGATAAAGCAACTAAAACATATTCTTCCTGATATAATCAAACCATTAATAACTATCTCTCAAACGTACGTATCTCTTTTCAAGTTACCAGTCAACAATTGCTGAAAACGATAAATGCAGAAGGTGGTAACGCGAACGCGGTTCGTCTGTTTGGCACGAAGTTCGTGGTGATTCTAGTGCTGAAAGAAAAAGCTCAATAATGGATATCGATGATGTTGGAAGAGACATTGGCACGTCCGCACGCATTCCGGCAGCCAGTTATAAATCACTGATTCGTATCTCGGTAAGGCCCCCTTAACCAAATGGATGCTACTGTCGATTTGAATTACTGCCCTTACCCGGCGAGAGCCATTGCCACAGCCGACATCGACGAACAAACGGTTCAAAGTTCTATGTAAACTACCGCCCACGTTTACATTCCCCTGGGCCACGAGTGGTCCGCTGTTGGCTCTTCTCGTGTGTGAGAAGGTTCTATGTCCTCTGCTCTTCTTCAAGAGTGATCTAAGGAAACGTCTGCAGGGCTGGAGCCAGGCGCTGTCGCACATGACTGCCGGCGATTTAGAATCGGGGGTGATAGCGACTGAATAAAAGATGAAGGAACAACCGCGCGGATCGTATCTCACGGAATAAGGATTTCGTAAAAGTTTGCGTCCGGTCGAGACGCGCGAATCCCCACATTCGCGATCCGTCTTCCTTTTACTTCCACTGAGGAATCTCATGGAATGACGTTGATAAATTGAGATTCTGACATAGCTTTCTGGAGCGTCTTACTTTCTTCGAATCAGAATTGATCTTTAACCCCACGGCTATCGTCAATTGCGCGAATTCATTAGGGAAATACAGTGATTTCGATACAGTTTACCTCTTTTATTTTTCATCGCGTCATTGCTTTGTTGTCTATAATCACATCAAATAAATATCGGTCACTTTCTTTCAATACCCTTCATAGTAATCGGGAATCTACATTGTAATTCTTGTGTAATGGTAGCGATCTTTTCCCAGGATTATTCCCGAGTTCATTCTACAAGGAAAAAGAATAGCTCTAGAATAGATTCCGTAGAAGTGGTAAGTTTGTGTCACTGTGATTTTCGATGAAATAATTTTATTAGAATAGAAATAAACATTGCTATATTCCTAATTTTTATCAATGAACTTTAAACTATCACTCAAACATTAGAATCCTCCTCAAAACTTTTGATTCCTAAAGTTCTTCCATAATTCAATATCAATGAAACCTTACGGCGATTTCCAGGAAATAAAATAGAACTGCTGGTAATTGGATTTCCAGAGAACCTAGCTGAACTTATGGCGTCACCTGCTAAAGAATGTGATCTCACAGACAACAGAATCTATTCGTTTCTGCTAGACCCTTGTCAGGTCTCACAGGTCTGACCTGTAAATTGGATCGTCAATGACGAAACATCCAACGAATCATCTCGGTTTTGGCACACTTTTTATGACTGGACTGGAAACGTTTCAAAGTGTTAGATGTCTGTGTGCATAGAAGACAGTATGAGTCGAGTGTGAGACTGCGTAGGCTGCGGAAGATGCGTCTTGGAAATGATTGTCTCCGGTGTCTGGAGACTACCTTCGAACGAACGTTAGCCTGTCTCGTGGAGAACAATTGTCTATTGTGCTTTTTTAAGAAATTGGATTCGTTTAATGAACTTTGACGAACAACTCTGTCTAACAATTATACTTGAAAACAAATCTGATTTTAAACAAACATTTATTATTAGACCGCGGTTTGTGCATTTATATTGAAGTTTAAAGATGAAAAAGTGTGCGAAATTTTCTTACGATGACGAGCAACGTTTATAAAATTATGAAAAAAAATGAGGAATTACATGTTTAGTCCCAAAATAAAATAAGAAGGCAATTTTGATAACGTAAGAATTTTAATTTCGCTCGTAAAAAGATAGAAAATGTGACTTATCCCTTGTATTTTTCATATAAAATATCCGAAATATAATACTCACTATAATATTTAAGCCAAACAAATTTCTGCGCAAATTCTATTTCATTTATAAAAATATAAATTTGTATAAATATTCACGATGTATTTATGATTTTTTCGAAACCGGTACACTTGCAGTATTTGCAACTCTATAACTTTGTAACGGACCTTATCTAACTTTTGATCAAAATTGCCAACAAATGTTCAGCAGTGTAGAATGTAGACCCCTTTTAGATTATCTACAGCTGACTTATTGCGTTGCATACAATGTTTGTTATCACTTCGAAACGGCTCGCTGTATGCTATCTCGTCACGAATTGTCGGTCACGAGGAATCCCAAAAATAAGGAGCTCGAGGTCGACAACCAGTCTATCATTCGACTCGAGGCAACAAGTGTGCTTTCAGGGTGACTGGTTACGCAACCAGCGATACATTAAATCGATTGACGCGTATCGATAGAATTGTGCGAACTCGCGAGCAGCGTAGTTAGTATGCAGAGGTGCAGAGTGTCTGCAGCTACAGTGCCTAGGAATTCCGCTTGAGAAGGGTAATTTTAGCTTCTCCTTGTTCCCCGACCTTGCCAACTTTGTGAAACTCGCGCGTTTCCAAGCGCGAGCATCGGCTGAAACGAGAGACGAAGGGTGCTTCTGAAGGACAAAAGTTCGTGGAAACTGAGGAGAATACTTGAAGTAATAAAAATAAGAAGAAGCTCTCGTGCGGAAATTTACTCTTCTCAAGAGTGAAAAATTTAAGAATTGAATTGTTTAAGAATGCAATAAACTTAGTTTATAAGCAATACCTGGTCAATTGCCGATCTTCGACATGGCGAAATTAATTGCTAAAATGCCAATGGAAGTAAGAAAAGGCATCGCGTATTGAATTCGCGACCTATCACGCGTGTTAAACTTTTCACTTTCCGCAGATACGTGCATATAGGCAATACCTGCATATGAATATTTATGAACTTTAGGAAACCACACCTAGTAAAAAAAAGTTTTCTTCAAAGTTCTCTCTTTACAAGCGTTGCTCGTTTGTCATACAGATAAGAAAATGATCCTCTTCCTGTGAGAAATTCTCAGAAATGAAACCAACAAAAATTCGCAAAACCGTATAGAAACCACATAAAAACATAAGAAACAAGACGTCCAATAATTTAATCCGTTAAAAACCATGCAATAGTTTGTAATAATGTTATAAATACTTCAATTTCTGTAAACTTCGTAAAATTGTAGAATCTAGGTGAAAGAGATAGTGACAAAAAAGATATCAATCGAGTTCATGAAATTTCCTTTCATAGTTGCAATATTTAAAAAGAAAGAATAAAATAATGTAAATGAATTGAAAAAGATTGCAAATAAAACGTTTCGTTAACGCAGCATTGTCTCGTAATGAGTTAATATTTTCATCTAACCAATGAAATATCAGTCAGACTGCCACTTCGCAGAATGTCTATCGGTCGATTCTCGTTTCTCTGACAATAAGTATATTTTTCATTCGAGAAGTCTCGAACCCTCCGTAGGCTTGTCCGCCTTCACGACGAAAAGTGAGTCTCAGAATTCAAATCGGAACGTAGGCACACGTGCGTAGAGAGCTGTACCATTATTCCAAGCAATATACACGAGAACCACGAGCATAAGCGCGCGCGCACGAGCGTTTCTGCATTAGCTGGTGGCAGCAGGGACATCGTGACAGCCACGGCTCTGAATCATTCATTCGTCCCGTGGCGTTGCAGCGCCCGTTGCACTTTCGTGGTCCTTTTTGTCGTCCTACCATATCGCGGTTAATATTGTACGTACACAATGCAACATCG